>NC_066265.1:327500-627500 GCF_905404315.1 Leptidea sinapis | reverse complement strand
GTATCGAAATTCTGGTTCTCGATATCTCGAGCAATTAACAGTTTTACTGTCATCTGGAGTGCAAAGCCAAATTAGATTCGAAGAAACTGGGCGTCATAAATAGATAATGGCAATACTTCAAACCGGCCCACATTCTAGCGCTGTTCAAAGCGCAGGTCCGGCCACATATGGAATATTACTGTCATCTCTGATCTGGCGCACCCCAGTATCAGATCAATTCATTTGACCGCGTGCAACGCAGAGCAGCTCGAATTGTCGGTGACCCGGTACTCTGTGAACGGCTGGATCGTGTGTCCGTGTGTGACATCGCTTCATTGTGTGTCCTCTACCGAATTTATCATGGGGAGTGCTCCGAAGAGCTTCTTCACCTGATTCCTGTCGCCGTATTCCACCTTAGCACGACACGCCACAAGTTAGGATATCATCCCCACCATCTGGATGTGTGGCGGTCTTCCACAGTGCTGTTTTCAAGGAGCTTTCTTCCACGTACTACAAAGCTGTGGAATGAACTTCCTTATGCGGTGTTTCCGGGACGATACGACATTGGTACCTTCAAAAAAAGTGCGTACACCTTCCTTCAAGGCCGGCAACGCTCCTGTGATTCCTCTGGTGTTGCTAGAGAATGTCACTTAACACCAGGTTACCCGTACGCTCGTTTGGCCTCCTTTTCCATAAAAAAAATCTATCACGCGCGGATCGGAGAGCGCCGATTCGCTTAGGCTACTAACAGTTTTTTTATAAAGCCACAACTTACTGTTACTTCCATTTCTACAATGCTAGCGCATACATTTTCAAAAACTACATTTCATATTTGTTGATGATGAGTATGTAAATTCATTCTATACCATAGAGCTTCTTGCATACCAATTTCATATTCTCTAATCCGAAGTTGTTAAAAAATATAACGGATTCGCACTCAGTTTCAATGGGCTTCGCGGAGCATGTCTGAGCATTAATTCGAAAATGATTAAAGCGGCTTTCGGTCGGGTTCTCCTCACTCGTTTTATTGCAGTAGCGTAAAGGTATAATAATACCACTGGATCAAAATTATTTTTTCACTATTTAAAGATTATTGTATATTCACATAGGGTATTCAATACTAATGAAATAACATAAACACATTATGCTATACATTATTGACGACTCATATAGCCCAGTGGTTAGTGACCCTGCCTACTGGGCTAGGTCTTGAGTTCGAATCTCGGTAGGTGCGGTGCATACATGTATTATGATGAATGTGTATATTTGTTTCCGAGTTATGGATGTTTATATGTATGTTTAATTAGTATATTGTATTGCCTAAATATATCGTTCTCTTGTACCCATAGTACAGGCTATGCTTAGTTTGGGACAAGATTATTTTTTAGGAATGAATCTATAGCTGTTATAAAAGCTCGAGTGAATATATAGCTGTAATAAAAGGACGACTGAATCTATAGCAGTCGTAGAAGCTCGAGTGAATCTATAGCTGTAATAAAAGCTCGAGCGAATGTTTTACTTTTTATAAGTTCGAGTGACTCTAAATCAGTCATAAAAGCTTGAGTGAATCTATAGCTGTTATAAGAAATCGAGTGAATCTATAGCTCTCTTAAAGCTCAAGTGAATCTAAAGCCGTCATAAAAGCTCGAGTGAATCTATAGCTGTTATAAAAGCTCGAGTGAATTTATAGCTGTTATAAAAGCTCGAGTGAATCTAAAGCTGTCATGAAAACTTAAGTGAATCTATAGCAGTCTCAAAGCTCGAAATAATCTATAGCTGTTATAAAAGCTCGAGTGAATCTATAGCTGTTATAAAAGCTAGAGTTAATCTTTAGCTGTCTAAAAGCTTGAGTGAATCTATAGCTGTAATAAAAGCTCGAATGAATCTATAAATGTTATAAAAGCTCGAGTGTATCTATAGCTGTCATAAAGGCACGAATAATTCTATAGCTGTAATAAAAGCTCGAGTGAATCTATAAATGTTATAAAAGCTAGAGTTAATCTAAATCTGTCTAAAAACTCAAGTGAATCTTTTGCTTTAAAAACTCGAGTGACTTTCAATCAGTCATTAAAGCTTGAGTGAATTTTTAGCTGTCTAAAAGCTCGAGTGACTTTATAGATGTCATAAAAGCTCGAGTGAAACTATAGCTGTCTAAAAGCTCAAGTGAATCTATAGCTGTCATAAAAGCTCGAGTGAATCTATAGCTGTCTTAAAGATCGAGTGAATTTATAGTTGTCATAAAAGCTTGAAAGAATCTATAGCTGTTCCAAAAAACTCGAGTGAATCTTTAGCTGATATAAAAGTTGGAGTGAATCTTTAGCTGTCTTAAAGCTCGAGGGAATCTTTAGCTGTCATAAAAGCACGAATGAATCTATAGCTGTAATAAAAGCTCGAGTGAATCTTTAGCGATCTAGTAGCTCGAGTGAATCTATAAATGTTATAAAATCTTGAGTGAATCTATAGCTGTAATAAAAGCTCGAGTGAATCTATAAATGTTATAAAAGCTCGAGTGAATCTATAGTTATCATAAAGGTCGAGCGAATCTAAAGCTATTATAAAAGCTCGAGTAAATCTATAGCTGTCTAGTAGCTCGAGTGAATCTATAGCTGTTATAAAAGCTAGAGTTAATCTAAATCTGTCTAAAAATTAAAATCCATTCCCCCCCCTCCTTTCCCCCCCCCCCCCCCCCCCCCCAACAAAATATGAGAGCGGTCCTAAAAAAGAAATTACCCCAGGAGGGTACCGGCTCTTGTAGAGCCGGAGAATCCCTCCCCGAGCATTCGCGCTCGGGCTGCCCCTCGTATTCTGGGAAGGGCACAGTACCGCGAATGTCACAGGACAAACAGGGCAGCAACACCACGGCACCCCGCTCCACGCTTAATGTAGACTTTTGTAACATCCGGGGAATTCACTCCAACTTAAACACCGTCCACCACCACCTTGAGACGGCGCAGCCGGCCTTGTGTTTCCTTACGGAGACGCAGATATCTCGACCTAGCGATACGTCATATTTAACAGTGCTAGCTTAGCCTGCCCAACGACCGGGATATCGTCAATGTACCAGGCATAGCAGTGCGGAGAGAGACAGCTTCCTTGAGGTACTCCGGCTCTCACTGGCCTAACACTCGATTGGCAATCCTCCACACAGACAAGGAATCTTCTGTTTGTGAGAAATGCAGCTAATATTTTGATTATTTGCACTGGCATCTCAGTTTTGATCATCTTGTACAGCAACCCCTCGTGCCATACGCGATCGAAGGCCTTCTCCATATCTAGCAGTACGGCTGCGACATATTCCTTCTTGTTGTGGCTCACGGCCATCTCGTTTACCATTCGTGTGATTTGCAAGGTGGTGGAGTGTTCCGCTCTAAACCCGAATTGCTCCTCTCTCGGTTTTGTGTATGGCGTCACATGTTTCAGTAAGACTCTCTCTAACAGTTTGGAGAGAGTGCTTAGCAATGTGATGGGTCTGTAACTTTCAGGTTTGCGGGCGTCCTTCCCTGGTTTTAGAAGCATCACCACCTTGCCTGTTTTCCAGGCGTCTGGAAAATGGCCGGAGCGGAATATGCCGTTAAAGATGCGAGTCTGCGCGACCACACTCTTCCCTGGCATGTTCCTCAGTGCTTCATTGGTAATTTGGTCCAGACCAGGTGCTTTTCTTGTAGGTAGGCGTTTGATAAGCCTCGACACCTGGCCTGGAGTTACGAACAGCTGGTCTTGGTCGTTTGTGGTCTCTCTTCCTGCTAGATATGCCTCCACAAGTTCCTCCACCGTTCTGGTGTGCTGGGGATCCAAGTCTGGATTTGGTGACTGTCGGCCAGGATTTCCGCCCTGTCTGCCGCTGCGAACTTCAGAAGGCCTACGCGATCCAAAAGTAGTTGGACTGGTTTGAGGCTGCTGGAGAGCTGTTTGCATAGCTTGTGGACTGAGGGTACTTCGTCATTTATTTTTAGAATGTGACTTTCCCACCCCTCGGCTGCGTACTCGTCCAATGCTTGGAATAATTAATAATATCAATTTTTTTTATTTGCTTTCTTACTCGTACTTGCTCTATGAGATGGTTGAGGCGACGTTTGATTGTAGGACATCTTGTGTTTTGCCATAGTTTCCTTGTCTCTCTCTTATCGTTTATTAGTATCCGTATCTTCGCCGGGAGCTGTTCTTGCTTTTTCCCCGGCTTAGAGGTGCGCGTTGCTGACTTGAGAGAGAGCTGGATGGCGTTCGTGAGTGCCTCGGTTTCATTTTCTACGTCTTTGCTTGTAGTTACAGGCCCTGTTGTGCTTCTTGTATGCAATTCGTTTCGGAACACTTCCCAGTTGATTTTCCCCGGGACTCGGGGGTCGATCGCTATTCATGCAATTTTAATCAATGAGCAACAGCCGTAGGTGCGGAATGCTCATTGACATCATATGATCGAGGTTCGACGCGAGTTTACACAAACTGCGATAGCATTAGTTTTAGAGCGTGATAGAACAAATAATATTATTCTCAAATCTTATTGAATGAAACGTTTTACTATTGCTTAAAATGTAAGCTCTAGTATTGGTGTGTATTTTCTGAACTTGTAAATATTTTTTAAGTAACGATTGTAATTGGGTAACTAGTTTTAAGGATTTTGTATATATATCGTGTAACTTTTTAATAAATCATATCTTCCATATATCAAATTCAAATTCAAATATTTTTATTCATAATAGGATTTATAATCACTTATTGAACGTCAAAATCTACCACCCATTCAAAAGAGACTGCCTCAGACCTGAGAAGAATGGGCGCAAGAAACTCAGCGGGCTTTAATTTTTATATAAAATATGGATTACAATGTAATATCGTACAATAAACGTTAATAATTAAAGAGCCTGAGGGTGTTCGCTTTAATCCCAGTCCGTGGTGTCATTAAGAAAATCGTTTATGCTATAATAACCTTTCCCACACAAACGTTCTTAAACAATTCTTTTAAATTTCGTAACACATTTGTTTTGTACATTTTCTGGGATCATATTGTAGAAGCATATACATCGCCCAACAAAAGACTTACTAACTCGACCCAACCGAGTAGTAGGCATAACTAGTTTATGTTTGTTCCTCGTGTTAACATTATGAATGTCACAGTTTCTAGAAAATTCCTCAATGTGATTATGAAAATACAAAACATTATCAAAAATGTATTGAGAAGCAACAGTCAAAATGTTTATTTCTTTAAATTTTTCTCTTAATGATTCTTTAGGACCTAGGTTATAAATCGCGCGAATAGCCCTCTTCTGCAGCACAAAGATAGTATTAATATCGGCCGCACTGCCCCATAACAATATACCATAGGACATAATACTATGAAAATAACTAAAGTATACTATTCTCGCCGTATCTATGTCAGTTAACCTTCTGATTTTCTTAACCGCATATGCTGCAGAACTAAGCCTATTCGCCAATCCTTCAATATGGGGGCCCCACTGCAATTTGGAATCAAGAGTAATGCCAAGAAATATAGCGGATTCCACTGGTTTTACCACCTCTCCATTTAATAAAACATTCGCATCTACATTTTTGACATTTGGCGCGGTGAATTTAATATATTTGGTTTTATGATTATTTAACAATAAGTTATTGGCGCTAAACCAGTACACGATGTCAGATAGAGCATTGTTTACTTCGTCATATAAAACTTGGCTTCGTTTCACTTTGAATATAATTGAAGTGTCATCCGCAAACATTACCACCTTGTGTTTTTTTTCTACAAGGTTAGGTAGATCATTTATATAAATAAGGAAGAGGAAGGGTCCAAGAATAGACCCTTGTGGTACCCCCATACCGAGAGGAGTCCCAGGAGATCTCCTGCCATTCACCTCGACCCTCTGAATCCTATTATTTAAATATGAGATCAGAAGATCGAGTTCAGATCCTCTTATACCATAGTGGCATAGCTTCCTGATCAGCGTTGAATGTTGAACACAATCAAAAGCCTTAGATAAATCACAGAAGATACCAAGTGCATTCTGTGATTCCTCCCAGGCCTCAAAAATATTCCTGATGAGTTCAACACCTGCATCCGTAGTCGAGCGTCCCCTAGTAAAGCCAAATTGGTTTATATGAAGTAACTTATAAGTGTTAAAGTGAGTAAGCATTTGGCTTAAAATAATTTTTTCAAAAATTTTACTAAGGGTCGGCAACACCGAAACAGGGCGATAGTTATTCGGGTCAGAAGTGAGTCCCGATTTAAATATTGGTGTAATTTTACTATACTTCAGAAGGTCAGGAAACACGCCATGTTCAATACAGCTATTAAAAACTATTGCTAGATATGGTGCTATGACGTCAATAACAGAACTTATTATTTTTACAGATATGCCCCATATATCAGCAGTTTTTTTCATATCTATTTATATTCTATTTCATGTTCAATACAACTATTAAAAACTAGTGCTTCGTGAATATCTTCCACATGTTCCTCACAGTCAAGCAGTTGTTTTATTTAATCGCCAAACGCTCAGTCTCTAAAGTGGTGACCCCGAATAAGAACGCCGACGGAAGGAAGCCAGGAACCCGAACAAGAACGCCGACGGAAGGAAGCCAGAAACCCGAACAAGAACGCCGACGGAAGGAAGCCAGTACAGAATACACCGAACCTCTGCCCGGCTACACATCGAAGAACAGCTTCACCAGCTCGCCGAAACGACGAATTCCTGTTCGACGAATCTCTGCTCGAGGAATATCAACCCGACGAAGAAATGGAAGACACAAACCAGGCTCAGCCACTCCCAGCGCCCACCGCGACAGAAATCTCCAGCATTTCACTGTCGATGCGCATACCACCATTTTGGCGGGAAAATCCGCGATTGTGGTATC
The DNA here is from genome assembly GCF_905404315.1 of Leptidea sinapis. Taxonomy (NCBI): domain Eukaryota; kingdom Metazoa; phylum Arthropoda; class Insecta; order Lepidoptera; family Pieridae; genus Leptidea; species Leptidea sinapis. The sequence goes on along the minus strand of NC_066265.1, from coordinate 620,678 downwards.
ACAGCTTTGAAGCCGCCACCGATGATCTCAAGAGGAGTCAAGCCCAGCTGACACAGATGGTGCTCGTCCAATTAGAAAAGGCTGACATCGAACAAATCTCCGACATCCTATTTAACATACCGAGAGACAAACAATATTCAGCAATCAAGGAACGTCTCATATCGGTGTATGAAGAATCCGACAGCCGTAAGTTTCAGAAGCTACTCGCCGAGATGGAGCTTGGAGACCAGAAGCCTTCACAGCTACTGCGACGCATGCGTAACCTTGCAAGGGACAAGGTTACCGACTCCACCCTCCGCATGATGTGGAGTAAGCTGCTGCCAGCCCACGTCCGCTCCGTGCTCGCCGTCAGCGAGTCAATCAGCGCGAAGTCCACGCTGGAGGAACTAGCGTTGCTTGCTGACACAATGATGGAGCAAATCCAGGAGGTAGCAGCCGTCTCCAGCCAGCCACCAGCCGTCTCCAGCCTGCCACCAGCCGTCTCCAGCCAGCCACCAGCATCAGGTCCAGAATCATCGACGTCAAATCAGGTAGATCACACACAATTACTTATTAACGAGATACGAAAACTATCACTTGAAGTCGCCGAACTCAAGTCAAGGCCATCTCAACACTATCATCGCCACCGATTTCGCTCGTCATCTCGAAATAGAACTTCGTCACAACACCGTTCCCGCACACTCAATAGCTCACCAACACTTTACTGCTATTACCATCGCCGATTTGGTAGTGAAGCACAACGTTGTACTACGCCCTGCAGCTTCAAGAAAGAGCCATCGGGAAACTAGAACGGACGTTAGCTGTGGCGGAACCCGGCGTCCTTCACACTTCATACCGCCTTTTTGTCACAGACAAGAAAACAAAGATGTCATTCTTAGTAGATACCGGTGCTAATATATCCGTCCTATCAAGAAAATAGGCCTGAAAGCAACGCCTCTACCATTTAAATTGTACGCTGCAAACAACACAACAATTTCAACATATGGTGAGAAAACATTAGAACTCGATCTCAACTTCCGTCGACCATACAAGTGGAAGTTTATTGTAGCTGACGTCACGAAACCAATATTAGGTGCCGATTTTCTCAACCACCATCAACTTATCGTAGACTTAAAAAATCGAATATTAATTGATGCCGTCACAAATTTAAAAATCAACGCGCCAATAATGTCAACGTCCTCACCCACAATACGAAGTATCGATGTACAGGCCCCGTACCACGCGATACTCGCCGAATTCCCCGGTACCACGAGATTAACATCGATGCAATTATCGCCAAAAATTAACGTGGAACATTATATTGAAACACAAGGACCTCCATTACATTGCCGTGCTCGTCCCATTCCACCTCATCGTTATGAAATAGTGAAGAAAGAATTCGAAAACATGATGCAACAAGGACTCTGCAGACCGAGTAAAAGTCCATGGTCTTCACCACTCCATATAGTACCTAAGAAGAATGGAGATATACGGGTATGTGGTGATTATAGACGATTGAACAGCATAACCAAACCCGATCGTTATCCAGTGCCGAGAGTCAAGGACTTCACCCATCTTCTGTCTGGAAAAACAATATTCTCCACAATCGACCTCAACCGCGCTTACCAACAATTGAAGACCAGGGAACAGGACATAGAGAAGACAGCTATCATCACACCAATGGGTTTATTCGAATTTCCTCGCATGTGTCCTGGTCTGAAGAATGCGGGACAAACATTTCAGCGATTTATTCACGAAGTGCTCCGTGGATTAGACTACGTTTTCCCATTCATCGACGATTTGCTCATAGCCTCAGCAAACGAGACTGTGCATCGCGATCACCTAAGAACACTTCTTAGAAGATTGGAAGAAAACGGTATCACTATCAACCCCGCGAAGTGTAACTTAGGCCAAACGGAAGTCAAATTTCTTGGATACATCGTATCAAAAAACGGTATACAGCCACCAGAAGAGAAGATTAAAGCCATTACCGAATATTCAAAACCGAAAACTATAGAAGGTTTAAGACGATTTCTAGGCATGTTAAATTTCTATCGTGACCACATACCGAATGCTGCATCAATACAAGCTCCGCTAAACGCTTACCTACACCATGTCAAGAAACGTGATAAAACAATAATAATAAAAGAAATTCTCAGAGGCGGAGAAGAAATACTCAGCGTATGACAGAGAACTCTCAGCCATCTATAAGTCAGTGAAGCATTTCCGTAAGACGTTTGAAGGACGTTAATTAATTATATTCACAGACCACAAACCCCTCACATTCGCTATGAATAAAACACATACTGCAAACGAAACGCCACGCCGAACGCGCCAATTATTATTCATCAGTGAATTCACAACCGATATTCGACACATCAGTGGAAAAAACGAGTCGTGTCGTCGAGTCCGACATATTACGCCCCGTTACGCCCCGGAACGGGGCGTAATATGTCGGACTCGAGTGTCCGCGCAAGCGGACACCCCATACCGACTAAAACCTCCTCTGTACTGTTAGCAGCTCTGGCTTTCACAGCGAAATAGGACGTGGGCCGTGAAGGCCGCAAAGACTAAGCAACAACAGTCGCGGGGCGTCTCCTAAGGAGACTCGAACCTCAGACCGGCTGTGTGCTTGTGGGAAGGAGAGAGAATGAAAATGAAGATGAAATGAAGATGAAAGATGAAAAGGTGATAAGAACACACTCGCCGGCGAGTGTGGTGATGTTTTGTGTAATGTATGTAAGTGTGTATGTATGTGTTTATGATTGTATGTATGTGTGTTTGTATGTATGTACGTAGTGTAAATGTTTGTGTGCATGTATGTTTGTGTTTGTGTCTGTTTGTGGAGTGTGTTTGTGATTGTGTAAGTGGTGTATGTCAGTCCGTGTGTGAGTGAGTGTAGTGAAGCGATTACAGGACGAGGACTAACGTCTCGTCGGGTATCAAAACAATGTGTGGTGTATCTAGGGTGCGGGCCGCTGGCCATCATCAGAGTGATGAGTGCCAGTGGTTTGCGGTGGTTGACCGCGCCTACGCCTGCGAAGGCAGTGTGTGCGTGTCTGTGTCGGTGTTTGTGTGGGTGTCGCGTTCGCGATGGTGATGTCGTCATCCGGGTCTACCGTTACGTGTCTGGGACGTCTTATTGGGTTGAGACTATGGTGAAGGGGGGTGTACCCGCATGCCTTCCTAACCAAGATGTTGGGATGGTTAGGCGCCTTGTCAAAGAAGCATCGCGAGATCTCTTTAAAGTGTTGAGCTATCGTCGGAAGCTCTAGGTCGCGGTGAAGGTCAACGTTTCGGATGAACCACGGGGCTCCGGTTGCCATGCGCGTGAATTTATTTTGAACTACTTGCAAACGACGTAAGTAGCTCGGTCGGGTGTGCGCGAAAACGACGCTTCCGTATGACAGTATGGACCATACGATGGTTTTGTACAGCGTCACTTTGTGTTTGAGCGGAAGTTTGCTTCGCCCATACACAAGTGGATAAAGGCGACTGAGGACAAATCGGGCTCTATTGCATACCGTATCAATATGTTTCTTGAAGTTAATATTGCTGTTGAACGTGACTCCTAAGTATTTGTAATCCTTCACCCACGGTATGGGTGTTTCATACAGTTTAATAACGTCGGTCGGTTGTTTTTTAGCGCGGATGCTATTCGCGTTACCGAAGAGTACCGCTGCACTCTTGGCGGGGTTCACTTCAATCCGCCATTTTCTGAACCAGTTGCCTAGTTCATCGACGGCGGCTTGGAGCACTTTAATGTTCTTGCTCAAGGTTGCGCGGTTGGAGCCAAAGTAGAGTGCCGTGTCGTCAGCGTACTGAGCGAGCTGGACACTCGGAAACTTGGGAATGTCGCTCGTGAAGAGCGAGAAAAGAGTGGGAGAGAGGACCGAACCCTGTGGCACGCCACACCTGATGGGTCTGGGTGAGGATAGGGTGCCCTCTACTCGATATCGGAAGGAACGATCAGTAAGGTAGGCTCGAATGATGCGCACGAGCCTGTCTGGCACTCCCAGTTGATACAGCTTGAATACTAAGCCGTTGTGCCATACCTTGTCGAAGGCCTTCGCGACATCGAAAAACACGGCTGCCGTGGTAGCGTGAAATTGACGCCGTATGAGAATGTACTCGGTGAGTCGGTGAGCCTGCTGGGGACACGAGTGAGCGGTTCTGAATCCGAACTGTATGTCGGGTATCAGGTTAAGCTCCGCGATGTAATGATTAAGACGCGCGAGAATTAATCATTCGTAAAGTTTCCCGATCGAGTTAATTAAGCTAATAGGCCTATAGCTACTCGGATTAGCTTTAGGTTTATTGGGTTTTGGGATACCGATAACAATGGAATCCTTCCATTGTTCGGGGAACGCGCTATTAGACAATAGAATATTAAAAATGGTAACCAATAAAGTAATAAGAGTCGAGGGTAGGATTTTAAGAACCCTATTGTTTATAGTGTCGGGCCCCGGGGCCTTCTTGGAGTGAAGCTCCTTAATGATTAGCTTCACCTCTTCGTAAGAGGTGGGTTTTATTACATCGCCTGAAGGGCTCAGAGCGAAGCGACGTTCAACTTCACGATCAACTTCGTCAACGTGTGTCGGGTTGGCTGCTGCATTTGCAGAGCACTGACTCTCGAGACTATCGGCGAGGCATTCAACCTTCTCATCGTCATCGAGCGCCGGCTGCAGTCCCGGTCCGTCCAAAGGAGGCATGACAGTGGGCGGCTCCTGTTTGAACGCGCGAGGTAGCTTCCAGAAAGCCACATGTGATGGCTTAAGGTTGCCGAGCAAGCGGTCCCAACGTTCGCCGCGGAGTTCCGCGATACGTTCCCGTACCACCCGCTGTAGGTAGCGGAGGTGGCGCCTATTCTCGACCGACGGATATCTATTGTAAAGTCTAGTGGCTCTGTGCTTCTGTATGAGTAAGTTCCTGACCTCTGGAGGCAGGTTTAGGCGATGCGGTTGCATCGTCGGAACCTGCCTGGAGCACGCCTTGATCCTATTCTGTATATATGACGTCACATGAGAGATAGCACTGTGAGCCGTGTTGACCGAGTCGATGACGTCCGGTATACGGTCAAGGTCGTCGGACTTGATAGACTCGAGATCCTTTTCCAGCCGTTGCCAGTCGATCACTGTTTTCGTCGGTGGTTGAAAGTTAACCGGTGGGCCTAGATTTAGGACGACGGGCCGGTGGTCTGACTCTAATTCGTGAAAAACCTCGATTGAATTTACATTGAGCGTTACGTTTTTAAGTAACGCAACGTCTAGAATGTCGGGTCGGTGTGCGACGTTATCCGGATAACGTGTTGGTTCGTCGGGTGCTAGTTGTTAGTGAGGACCGGAGAATCTATAGGTATACAGTGTAGAGACCTTTTAAAATAAATGAAGGTGCCGCCCATACGGGTGGTGCGATAATTCCTGACTAAGTTATAATTAGCGATACGCGGATCGCGTATACGTGATTTTAGAAATGTCTCTTGCACTAAGAATAGGTCTAATTGATGTTCGTGAGCGAACTCCTTCACCAAGTCTAGTTGAGGCTTAAGGCCTTGGGCGTTAAAATACGCTATACGGAGCGTATGTGGTTTAACCCGTCCTCTTACGTAATTAGGCATCGCGAATGTTTTTATACTTTCGCCCTATATCGGTGAGGGCACGGAATATTTTGCCGTTGTCTGCCATAACTTGCAGGAGCGACGGCGGGTCGTCTCGGACAGCCTCGAGACTGCTGGCCAGGGCTGTGATTTCATCTATGTCGAACAGCTCTGACAGTTCGAGCATGAAGGCAAAGGTGCTGCCGCCTTGGTTACCTGTTGACGCGGACGCGGGCGCCGGTGGCCTCGGTCGCGGGACCGACGCCGCCGGGCGGGACGCTAGCGGTGGCCGGAGGGGCGCGGGGGCCGCGAGAGTGGCCTCTGTGGCAGCGTTGGCAGCCGGAGGAGACCTCGCCCAGGCGTTTGCCTTCGGAGGCGGCGCAGGTTTGAAGGTCGGAGTGAACTGCACCTTCTCTGCTCTGCCTTGCGACTGGCGGCGCCCTGGGTGACGCTTGTGTTTGGGTGCCTTGGGATACCCGCGATAACTCGCGGGGTGCCCCTTCTCCCCACACAAGACGCAGGCCGGGGGCTCCGCACATTGCGCTGGTCGAGGGCACTCCGGCGTGCCGTGTTTTCCGAGGCACTTCACACACCTCGGGGTGTGTTCGCAGTTGCGTGACGAGTGCCCGTATAACTGGCATCTGTGACACTGACCAGGCCCCCCGCGGTTGCGAGGAGCTTCGGCCCAGATGCCCTGAAGGGAGCAAACCGATTTAATATTAAAAATTTCCTTTCCCTCTTGCGTGAGGTCGAGGATGACGAGAACCATGTTAAATGGTTGTTTGTTGGTGGTTCCGCGCATACGGTGCACCTCGTGTGCAGGGTAACCCTGGTCTTTGAGGTCCGACAGAATGTCGGCCTCGTCTAACTCTCTGGGGACGTTCCTAATAACGACCCTCAGACGCTTCTCCTCAGGCAGGGCGTGCGTGTGGAAACCCACACTCAGCTCTCTAAGAAGAGATGTCAAGGCGTGGTGGTCCGCTACCTCTTTGGTCTCTAATTTGATGAGAGATTGGTACGCCCTCGCCTGGAAGGAGAGCGTCTTCGGGATCCTATTTTTGATAACCAACCAGCGGCCTCGGTCTCCTATAAGAATAGGAGGCGAACGCTTGGTCGAAAGCGGTACGCGGGCTTGAGCGGGCGCGGGCGCGGACGCGGGAGTGGAGCCAGTCGTGGCCGCGGCTTCCTTGGCGGGTGTGCCATCAAGAGAAGGCGATTCGCGACCGCGCTTTTTCTTGCGACTGACGGTGATGAAGCCGTCAGCATCCGACGCGACACTCACCGCTCTCGACGGTAGAGCGGTTTCCGGCTGGGCCGGTGAAGCTCTGGAAGCCTGAGGGGCTTCCGTGCGATCAGGACTGACCGCGGGGACTTTAGGGGTCGCCTGCGCGTCAAAGTACTCCTGAAGGACAGGCGGACGGAATTAACACAGATAATAACTAAGCTACGTTCCGCGAAGGAACGTAACAGGTGCGAGACTCAAAGAGTCCCGAACAATAGCGCGCGATAACAATAGCTAGCCCAGGTGGCCTGAGCAGATAGTGCGATAACGCAGGTAATAAAAATATTCGAAGGAGGACAGATAACGCGGCACGTGTGCTCGCGTTGCCTGCCTGAATCGAACTAAAGTAAGTAATACTTTAGTACAGTCCTAAAAAACAATAACAGTGTCACCTACGATCGACTACAGCGAATTATCAATCGCACAAGAGAGAGACAGCAGCATAACACAACTCATTCAACAACCAAACTTAATAATAAATGTACCTAACACGAACCTAGAATTATATTGCGAAACATCAACAAGTCATGTACGTCCTTACATACCTACAGAATTCTGCAAACAAATTTTTAATAGTGTACATAATATTACTCACCCAGGAATACGAACATCACGTAAATTAATATCTCAAAAATTCTTTTGGCCATCAATGAATATCGACATCGGGAAGTGGAGTAAAACTTGTATAAATTGTCAGAAAAGTAAAATACAACGCCACACAGTCAGCAAAATTCAATGTTTTGACGCAAGCGATCCTTTTCAGCATACACACATAGATATTGTTGGACCTCTACCTACCTCTGCTCAAGGACATCGTTATCTGATAACAATGATCGACAGACATACTGGTTGGCCTGAGGCAATCCCTAGCGACAATATTACAGCCGAGACAATTGCAGATATCATATACAAATACTGGATCTCAAGATTTGGATGCCCAGCGACACTAACAAGCGATCAAGGTCGACAATTCGAAAGCTCTCTGTTTACCAACCTCATGAAAACTATGGGAGTTAAACGGATACGAAGTACTAGCTATAACCCAAAGAGTAACGAAAAGGTAGAACGCTTTCATCGTTGCTTGAAGACAGCCCTTCGTTCAAGGTTAACGAACACCTGTGCATGGGTCAATGAACTTCCAACCGTATTATTAGGCCTGCGCGCAGTTCTACGATCGGACACAGGTGTTAGCGCCGCCGAACTAACATACGGCTATAACATTCGTCTACCAAGTGATTTCTTCGACATAAGCACACAAACATCATCTACCTCATTGGATCATACCTATGTTGATAAATTACGTACCCATATCGCAGCTAATAAACCACACTCACCTACTTCACATCATTATATTCTTGTCTCGGCCCCCGCGCCGAGCAGACTACTACACGCGCCTGTGCTCACGCCCCGCTACGCCGCCACGCTACGCCCAGTGCTACGCTACGCAGCTCCGCTACGTGTGGTACGAGGTATACTACGCCAAGTTCGACTGGTTACGTCGAATTCGTTCCGGCCCGCAGCTTGTATACAGCAATTTTTATTGTAGTAAGTGAGTTGCGTGTCATCGCGGTTGAGCTGAAGGATACCTAACGGTGACAACTAACTCGGCTAACGTTGACCCGGTGCGTTTCTCAGGCCTCCTGACCTGAGAGAAACCGGACGACCCGATCCCATTGCACTTGGGCTTTCCCAAGGGTGACGGTGCGCGGCTATAACCATTAGGGATAGCCGCGCCACTTCCAACCCCCGTTGCTCCCTGCCCTCGGCGGGGAGGCTTCATCAGCATGGCTCCATCAGCGGTCCATCTCAACGCCGCTGCAGTCCAGATTGTGGCTTTGCTTAAAGCCGCAAATCTCCAATTCGACCAGTCACTAGTCGATCGAGTCTCCCCCGCGTCCCCCGATGAGCCCTCCGCTCACAAAACTACTCCCGACGACATGGAGTTTTCCGACTCCGCCTCCTGCGGCCGAAAGCGGCCAGTCCAGTCCTCATCTGAGGACTCTGACAACGGAACTGTCACTGGCTCCGTTGTCAACACCTCCCGACGTCCCTCTGGAGAACCTTTCCAACTGGTTCAATCCAGGAAGAAGCGCCAGTACAAGCGCTCACCCACCTCCACGGATAACGTACTCTCCGCCCCAACCCCTGTCCCTCTAATGTCTCTCGACATTAGCTTGCCCGAGGTCTCTATCACCTCATCTATGAAGCCAGCCACGCGCTGCACGCCTGTCCTCCCTGCAAATAAGCCCCCACCGCCTATCTTCATCCGAGACAAGGCAAAGTGGACTTATGTTGCACAGCTCTGCACCGACAAAAAGGTGCAACAAAAGTGAAGCCATCCGCGTAGTCGTCCCGACTACGGAGGACTTCCGAGTCCTCACTCGCCTCCTCACTCATAAGAGTGTCGCTTACCACACTTATGCGCTCCCGGAAGAGCGCAAAGTGAAAGCCATTCTACGTGGCGTCCCTTATGAGCTCCCCAGTGAGGTCATCCTGGAGGACCTGGCCAAGCAAGGGTTCAAGGCCGAGGCTGTACACAAAATGTACAGCCGATCCGGCAGGAAATACCCTCTGGCTCTGGTTATCCTAACCAATGTCCCCGAGTCGAGGGAAATTTTCAGGAGAGAGCTCATCGTATGTGGGCTCTCAAACATCCGAGTAGAAGCTCCACACAGACGGGGCTTCCCAGGGCAGTGCCATCGCTGCCAGCTTTATGGCCACGCAGCTGCAAACTGCTCAGCCCCGCCTAGGTGCGTCAAGTGCCTAGAGCCTCACACAACCAAGGAGTGCAAATGCACCCGCGATGCGGAGACTCCTCCCGCTTGCGTCCTTTGTGGGCAGGAAGGACATCCCGCGAACTACCGCGGATGTCCCCGCGCCCCTCGTCCCTCAACAACGAAGTCTGCTAAGAAGCAGTCTTCAAAACCAGGGCCACCTCCGGCCACTGGCGCGAACTTTCCTCAACTGAAGAACAGGACAACCGGGCCTTTACTCTCCACTTCTTGGAGACAAGCAGCCCCGGTCTCCCAGACATCTAATGTCAATTCCCGCCCCGTGCAAGTCACCCCGAGTGGCCGCAGATGAGCAACACCTCCTCAACCAGACTCAGGAGTGCATAACCCCCTGAGTTTCTTGACGAATGGAGAATTCGACACTAAAGAATTCAACATTCTAGGCAACAAATTCAAAACAGCAAGGTCTCCACATGAGGGCTTATTGCGATGATAGAGCACCAAGACTTGGTGAATTCTATGTATTAATGTCCCAATCGCGTAACGCTTCATCACAGAACATGGGGCGAGCGAAGCCTCAGGGCGTATCACTTGTCTCATTCAATACGCGCGGCCTGCGCACCAACCTCCCAGAGATTAAGGAATTTGTTCGCAATAAGGACATCGACCTATTGCTTATCCAAGAAATATTCCTTAAGCCCGACGCTTCAAAGGGATTATCGATCCATTCCTACTCTCTTGTACACAATGGCAGAGCCGACGACCGTCGTGGCGGAAGCACAGCCATTTACTACAAGAGATCCCTTCATTGCTCGCAAATCGCTACTCCAGTGCTTACCAACATGGAAGCAACCGTCTGTCAGTTGGGCATGTCAGGACATCCGTCTCTGATCATAGCCTCAATCTACCTCCCTACTCTCAAGATCCCTCTCCAGAGTGACCTTGAGACTCTTCTCTCTCTAGGTGACTCAGTCATCTTGTTTGGAGATTTCAACTCCAAACACACTGACTGGAAGTGCCTATCCACAAACGGGAATGGTATCAAACTCCGTCGTCTAATTAGGTCTATGGACTTAGACGTCCTAAGTCCCACCTCTCCAACACACTCTCCCGATATTTTAGACATCGCCTTGGTCAAGGGAGTCGCTCTTAATTTAAGGGCGATTGAACCACTCGTCCAGTCTCCCTTAAGCTCGGACCCCATGCCCCCACCCCTACCACCACTCACCCTAAAACCCTCACCAACTGGGAGGGTTATAGGGAGTCTCTTGCATCAACTTTTGATGCCTCCAATTCACCATATGCAATCTCGTCCAACTATTTCGATAGTACGGATAAGATTGACATCACGGTAAAAGCACTTACTCAAACAGTGCAGTCCGCTCTCCATGATTACGAGCGGGTGGTTAAGGTTAACAACCATAAGCTCCCGCTTGATGTCATGAACCTCATTAGAGCCAAGAATGCAGCTCTCAGAAGAGCCGCCAAGTACCTAACGCCCAACTATAAGGTCACGCGCTAACTTCCTCCAGAGCCAAGTTAGGTTACGTCTCTCTGAATTGAGGAATTCCAATTGGGATTCACTCATGGAGAACATTTCCCTTTCACATCAGGCGTATTACAAAGTGGCGAAAGCCCTTCGTACTGACGCATTATTCCACACTCCGCCTTTGATACGCCCCGACGGCAGTACAGCTTTCAAGGACAGGGACAAAGCGGAGTGTTTTGCTGAAAGCATTGCTTCACAATGCTCACCCAGCACTTCTTCTTTTGAACCCCTCCACGTAGCGTCGGTGGAGAATGAGGTCAGCCGTCTGAACTCAATGCCTCTCACCGACGATCCCATTCCAACTACTGTAGAGGAGGTTAAATCCATCATCCGTGGATTAAAACCTCGCAAAGCTCCAGGAGCCGACGGCATTTCCAACCTGGCGCTCAATCACTTCCCCGAGCAGGTGATCTTCTTTCTTGTCCTCCTCTTCAACGCCTGCCTCGACCACTGCTTATTTCCAACCGCTTGGAAAGAGGCCATAGTTATAGGGATTCCTAAACCAGGGAAACCCCTCAATATCCCCTCCAACCATCGCCCCATCAGCCTCCTCAAGGCTATGGGGAAAGTCTTTGAACGGGTTATTCTGTTCCGTATGAGAAAGCATCTCTTTCCAACGGACGGCCCTCCATTAATAATACATCAACAATTCGGCTTTCGTGCTAAACACTCTTGTCCTCAACAAGTCCACCGCATTGTAGAGTACATCTACAGCAGGTACTATCCCAAACGTAAAAAGACAATCGCTGTCTTCTTCGACGTCGCCAAGGCTTTTGACAAAGTCTGGCACGAAGGCCTAATATATAAACTCCACGCTCTAGGCCTCCCATCCCGATTAGTCCGCATAGTGGCTTCTTATCTTCACAAACGTACCTTTCGTTTCAGACACGAAGGTGTCCTCTCCTCCCTTCGCCTGCTCACGGTTGGGGTACCACAGGGCTCAGTGCTCTCACCACTTCTATACATATCATATACCAACGATATTCCCATCCCTAGAAATGGAGTCCAACTCTCTCTCTTCGATACCGCTCTCTACGTCCAGTCCCAACAGATATCTTCAGTCCTCTCTAGGCTCCAACGCTCAGTTAATGAGCTAGGTGACTGGTTTAGGAAATGGCGTATTGAGGTCAACCCGGATAAAAGCTCCGCAGTCCGTTTTGATTTTAAGCGCAGACGCTTCTGCCTTGATCGACCCATTCATCTATTAGGCTCCCCTATCCCCTTCAGGTCCACAGCCAAGTACTTGGGTGTGACCCTCGACTCCCATCTCACCTCAGGCCTCACGTCCAGAAGGTGACCGGAACCACCCGCTTCTATCTGTACGGCCTAAACAGTATGTTAGGTAGGCACAGTAAAATGTCTTTTAGGAACAAGCGAACACTCTTCAAGGTTTGCATTCGACCGGTTATGACTTACGCCGCTCCAGTTTTCGCTCATGCGAAACCCAATATTAAAGATAAACTCCAAACAGTCCAATCCATTTTCTGCCGTAAGGCTGTCAATGCCCACTGGTGCGTTAGAAACGCAGACCTTCACCGGGACTTAGAGCTCCCCACCATCCAACAACACCTTAAGTGCTTGTCTGAAACTTTCTTTAAGTCCTCAGACAATCACCCAAATCCCCTGATTAAGGAGGCAGCGGATTATACCGCCCCCCCTCCTTCACGTTATCAAGTCAGGAGGCCCAGACACGCCCTCTCCGATCCCCCTAACAAACTCTCGTCTGACCTGGAACGCCTCTTGGCATCCGGGGATAATCAGACGCATTTAGATACACCTCTAGTTTGTGATCATCCTTCAGATGTCACTAGTCCCAATTAGATAGCACCTTCTGTGCAATATCCCAGCGGAAACTCCATAGGGAGTGCCGCTTGCGCCTCTCTCTCCCCAAGAGAAGGTCGCCTTCGATGTAGGCTTAGAGGGCACCTGCCCAAAGCCAACTGCAGGTGGTGTTTAGTGGGTAGGCACCTAGGTTTTTACGTGAGTTCCACAGAACCAACGCAGACTTAGGCTGCGTTGGCGCATGAGCATTCACCACGTCCCTCCTGTCGTTATCCCGGAGGGTAGCCCATTCCCTTGCTTGGGCGCAAAAAAAAAAAAAAAACTACTTCACATCGTAATAACAAACACATATTCGTTAATCAAGACTTACACACATGCAGTCATGTGTTTATAAGAATAGATTCAGTAAAACCACCATTACAAACACCATATGAAGGACCGTACCGTGTTATCAAACGAAGCGGTAAAGTTTTTACCAGGTCGACAAACAAACATATCGAGCGACCGTTTAAAACCTGCATATTTATTAAATGAAACTGAAGAAAACAATACATTATATTCATTACCTTTACCTGTACAAGTTACCCAAAACCTTACCGATACCATACCTAACAAACATACCACAAACATACCATAAACCATTTCATAATGCTGTACATCAACTCATAGAATCATACAGATCACCAGTAGTCATCGCAGTGAAGTTTCAAGCATCGTACTTTCTCTCGACGATCGCAGACATACTCACGTGATCAGTCATATGCTCCGCGTTACACAACCGCACAGCAAGGCCGAGCGTCCTCGAATGAAGCGTCGGGACTCGGGGGTCGATCGCTATTCATGCAATTTTAATCAATGAGCCGTAGGTGCGGAATGCTCATTAACATCGTATGATCGAGGTTCGACGCGAGTTTACACAAACTGCGATAGCATTAGTTTTAGAGCGTGATAGAACACATAATATTATTCTCAAATCTTATTGAATGAAACGTTTTACTATTGGTTAAAATGTAAGCTCTAGTATTGGTGTGTATTTTCTGAACTTGTAAATATTTTTTAAGTAACGATTGTAATTGGGTAACTAGTTTTTTTTTTTTGTTGCGCCCAGACAAAGGGAAAGGGCTACCCTCCGGGATAACGACGGGAGGGACGTGGTGAATGCTCATGCGCCAACGCAGCCTAAGGCTGCGTTGGTTATGTGGGACTCACGTGAAAACCTAAGTGCCTACCCACTAAACACCGCCTGAGGTTGGCTTTGGGCAGTGTGCCCTCTAAGCCTTCATCGTAGGCGACCATCTCTCGGGGAAGAGAGGCGCAAGCGGCACACCCTAGGGAGTGTGCGCTGGGAATGCACAGAAGGTGCTGTCTAATAGAGACTTGGCGACATCAGAAGGATGATCACAATCGGGAGGTGAGGCTACATGTATCTGGTACCTGTCAATCCAGGTCAGACGAAAGATTGAAAGAGGAGAAAAAAAAAATATAGTGATTGGTTAGATCGAGTGATACGCCCCTAGGCTTCACTCGTACCGCACTATGTGGTAAGCGTTAAGCACTTTAGGTATTACAAGGAGGCCACCAAATGGTGGTGCTCCGCCAGCGCAAAGAGGCGCTCCTTGGAGGACTTAGCCGTCCTGAGTTTCCGTGCCAGGACGGATATTACGTGGATGTCGACTTCGTCTAGTGAGGCGTAGATCTCTTCCAGGTCTTTCAGGGTGCTTTGCACCTGTGATTGAGCCTGGGGAGGTACTGCCCGCCTGGGGCCACTGAAGGTGGCCGGTGCGGGGCGGGAGTAGACATTGAATGCCTGAGAGGGAGGGGATGCTTGTCTCCATGAGGTGGAGAGTTGGGGCCCGACAGTTTTATTCCTCATATGAGGAAACTGGGATTGGGAGTTAGAGGTCAGAGGTGGCCTTTGTTTTGGCGGCCTGGAAGTCTGCTTATTCTGCCTTCGGGGCGGAACGAGGGGCACAAGGGCATCCGCGATAATTCGCGGTATGGCCCTCCTGCCCGCAGAGCATGCATGCGGGAGGTGGTACCTCGTCGCGAGTGCGTTTGCACTCTTTGGTGCTGTGGGGTTCGAGGCACTTTACGCACCTGGGAGGGGCAGAGCAGTTTGCCGCTGCGTGACCATACATCTGGCAGCGGTGACATTGACCGGGGAACCCCCGCTTGTGTGGGGCTTCCACACGTATGTTGGAGAGCCCACATACGGTGAGCTCTCCTTTGAAAAGTTCCCTGGCTTCAGGGACGTTAGTTAGAATGCTAACGGCTACTTCTTCCCGGTACGGCTGTTCATTTTATGTACAGCCTCGACCGGAAAGCCTTTTTTGACAAGGTCCTCCTGTATGAGCTCATTAGAGCGCTCGTACGGGAGGCCTCGGAGGACAGCCTTGACCTTGCGCTCTTCCGGGAGCGCATAAGTGTGGTAAAGCACGTTGTTACGCGAGAGGAGGAGAGTGAGGTTGCGAAAGTTGTCCGTGGTCGGTACGACTATGCGTATTGCCTCACCTGTGTTTGAGGCACGGGTGTATCGCACCTTGTGATCGATGCAAAGTTGGGCTACGTATGTCCACTTTGCCTTATCTCGGAGAAAGATTGGCGGTGGAGGCTTGTTATTAGGGTGGACGGGCGAGCGTGTCGCCGGTTGGCAAGAGGAGGGTACAGAGTCCTGGGGTTAACTAATGTCGAGGGACATTAATGGTACTGAGAAGGAAGAGGAGGTTGAAATCTTATCAGTCGCGATGCGCTTGGGCTGACGCTTCTTTCTGGACTGAACCAGTTGAAATGAATCGTCTGAGGGACGATAGGGTCGAAGAGAGGTGTCGAGTACGGAACCAGTTAGTGTTCCGTTATCTGATTCCTCCGAGGAGGAATGGACTGGCCGCTTGCGGCTGCAGGAGGCGGAGTCTGAGAACTCCATGTCTGCAGGAACTAGAACTATAAAAATTGCTGTAAACAAGCTGCGGGCCGGAACGAATTCGACGTAACCAGTCGAACTTGGCGTAGTATACCTCGTACCACACGTAGCGGAGCTGCGTAGCGTAGCACTGGGCGTAGCGTGGCGGCGTAGCGGGGCGTGAGCACAGGCGCGTGTAGTAGTCTGCTCGGCGCGGGGGCCGAGACAAGGACACACACGTACGCACAAAAATAAGTAAGTAATACTTTAGTACAGTCCTGGTAACTAGTTTTAAGTATTTTGTATATATATCGTGTAACTTTTTAATAAATCATACCCCCCCGGCTCCTTAAAACCCCCGGCTCCTTAAAATTACACCGACCCGAATTAGTGGACAACGCCATACAAACACTGACTGACGCTATAATCAAAGCCCGTAACGCGAACATCCCGACGTTCACACCGAACCAAACAAACAAACTTCCACACGACATAACAAGACTTATCAAACTAAAAAACCAATACCGACATCACGCACAGAGACTTCATACGCGCCGGTTTAACACGATTATTAATTCACTTCAAAACCAAATATCTTTTAAAATAAAATCTCACACTTCCAACGAATGGAACAAAAAGCTCGAATCGCTTGACACCCGCGACAATTCCCTCTGGCAGTTCGCGAGACGCCTTAAAAACGTACACACCCCTCTACCCTGCTTCAGCACCCCCTCGGGCCCCGCCCGGTCGGACGCTGAAAAGGCCGAGGCCCTAGGTACACACTTTGAGCGACAGCATAGACTCACCGTGGATCTGAGCGACCCCGACACCGAACGCGAGGTGTCGCGGTCTCTAGACCACCTTTACAAAATAAACGGACCGACCGCACCTACGCCAGTTGTACCTCGCGAAGTCAAATTAATTTTAAAAACCTGATAACCGCGAAAAGCCCCCGGGCACGTCGACATACAGAACATACTTCTAAAACACCTCCCTTCAAAAGCAATAGACACCTTAGTTAATATATTGAATGCATGCCTCCGTCTTACCTATTTTCCCTCGTCCTGGAAAATAGCAGTAATCAACGCGATACACAAACTGGGAAAAGACCCCACCTCCCCCGCGAACTACAGACCAATTAGTTTACTTTGCACACAAAGTAAAATATTAGAAATTTTAATTAATAATAGAATAAACTCACTTATAGAATCAAACCTACCTGAGGAACAATTCGGTTTCCGAAGGTCACACGCCGCCGGAAGGTCAAACTTCCCGTAAACTCAATATCTCTTTAAAGCCACATATTAATAACCACCCGGTCGAATGGCAGTCACAGGCTAAATACCTAGGACTTATCCTCGACCGGAAACTTTCCTTCACGCCTCATATTAATTACGCCCGCTCTAAGGCACTTACTGCCTTGAGCCTGTTGAGACCCATTTTCTATAGGAATTCCACTCTCTCAACTAGTAACAAGCGTCTACTATACCAGTCCTACATACGCCCGGTCATGACATACGCAAGTCCGGTATGGATTAACACAAATCAAAACAATTATCGTAAACTACAAACTGTGCAAAATAGATCCCTTAAAACCATCTACCGGACCCACCCGCGTACAAATCTTAAACGACTTCATGTAAAGAAAAACATCCCAATATTAGAACAACACATACAAGAAATATCTCATAGCTTCTACAGAGGGCTACGCCGACTGAAGGACGGAATAAACCCCGCCCTCCGGTCGACTTGTAGTCGTAAGTCACTCACAGAGTACTGCCTCAGCATAAAACGTTATAAACATGCATTACCACATCACAACTGGTTAGAGCTCACAGAACACTAGCGTATACACACACACACTCACGCACACAGAGTTCTAGCTAGGTCTGAATAAATGTAAAACCAATATATTGTAACTTGGTTTAGTTATAAGAATTAAATAACGGCGAAAACTGGCCTCCTATTCCCTCTCCCTCCTTCCCCTTCCCAAGATCCCCCCCCTCCCCACACCCCTCTTATATTTATATATTATATATGTATGTATACATATCTATGTATTTATTTACCTTAGTTTTTAAGTTAGTTTTAAGTTCGAGTCATTAGTCTTAGGTTAAGTTAAGGTTAAGTGATAGGTTACGATTAATATTACGTTATGTCAATACCAAATAGCCAGGTTTTCCCAGTTTCCTGGATTTCCCCCCCACAAACCTCATGTATTAGTTTTTAAGCATAATAAAGTTTTATCCTTTAATACGTAGATAGGGTTGTAGAAATAATTTTTCTGATACCTACATATATAAGGCTTAATTGTAAATTGCTTTAATAAGTAGATTTAAGTAATTTTGTATATATATTTTAATACCAAATATAGAAATTTTGAATTTGAATTTTTTTTTTTTAATAAATCATATCTTCCATATATCTTCCACATATTCCTCACAGTCAAGCAGTTGTTTTATTTAATCGCCAAACGCTCAGTCTCTAAAGTCTCATTACGTCGTAGTTCTGAGATGTCAGTATAAGAGGTACGTATGAATGGATTTAAGAAAGGTTGAATGAAAGGTAATTGCAAGAAATTGAGACTAATAATTAAAGCGGATATATATATAATATTATACGACAATATATATTATCGTTTTTTATTAATTAGTTATATTATATTAGCTTATGAATTGTGATTTAAAAAATATTATACAACCTTCCTATCTCAAATAGCAAGACACCTTAAGTGTCATTGATAAAGATTCCCGGTAGGCGCAAGCGATAGGTGCAGCGACGGAGACGCCACAGATTATATTTAATCAAACGAGCGTGTAACCGAAGTTGTTCCGAAGGGCCCCGCCCGGGTCACCTTGAGCCGGCAGTCGTGTTCGAATCGTTTTAGATGAGAGTCACGGCATTGCTACACTAAACTAATTCTTTCTTTTCTAAATTAGTGTGTGTTTTCTCCCGTATTAGGGTAAGTTTTGAATGGCACATATAATTAATAGGTATTGATCATTTTATCATAATTCATAGCTAGCTTCTTTTATTTCAGCCTTTTAGTTTTCATTTTGTGTACGTAATTATAGTAGGCTTCATTTATTCATTATGTTTAATTCAGCTTTGCTTAAGCACTTTTGAAATAGTTTAGTATTAAAGTAATTTAAAGTAATTTGTCTACTCATTGCAACAGCTCGATTTTATTGCATCATCTTTTTACAAGACAACTTTCAAAAAGGATAACATTTTCTATTAGTTTGTATTTTAACTTAATATTGTTTCTATTACCCTTTTCTATTAGCCTTCAGCTTTTATTTTATTGTAAATTCCGTTCTGGTTGTACCTACACTATCGGCAACTCTTCTATGTGTTAATATCGAACCTGTTCGTATTGCCGACGTTGGTGCCCCAGAACGGAAATGAAAGACCACGTGTTAAGTTCCGCTGCTCTTAATTTCCAGGAATAAAATATGCAGTAATATATGAAGTAAAGCTCAAGCGCTCAAGTTACGGCAACTTCATCCCGATAGAAGCAGCTGGAACGCGGCTTCGGAGGCTGACCACGTGTGGCGTCTACTGCGTGACCCCTTTCTCCGACCCGGGCCATCCCAACATCTTCGGCCAAACACACAGGGGAGTACTCACAAGCCAAGAGTAAAAGCAGATATTAAGGCCCTACTCACGACCATATAAATTTGTGTGCCACAAGCCAGCCGCGGCAAAATTTGACAATAAATTGCTCGGTAAGCGAATCTGGTTTTATTTACCTGGAACCAAGTAAAGCCGCTTACCGGCACGCTGCCGCCATTTTGGCGTATTAGCCGCTGGACGGTACACAGTGCCGGAAGAAACTTGTGTCTTCTATCGAGTCCTCTCTCGAGAAGGTCGCGGAATGGGGTAAATTGAACCTTGTCCAATTTAACCCCAAGAAGACTCAAGTTTGCGCGTTTACCACTAAATAACCCCCATTTGTCGTATCACCGCTCTTCGAGAACACTTCTCTTAAAGTCGCGCCTAGTATCGGAATACTGGGTCTCGAAATCTCGAGCGATTGCCAATTCCGTGGCCATCTGGAGGGCAAAGCCAAATTCTACCGCATTTATCACGGGAAGTGTACCGAAGAGCTGTTTAACCTGATTCAAGGAGCTTTCTCCCTCGTACTACAAAGCTGTGGGATGAGCTTCCTTGTGCGGTGTTTCTGGGACGATACGACATGGGTACCTTCAAAAAAAGCGCGTACACCTTCCTTAAAGGCCGGCAACGCTCTTGTGATTCCTCTGGTATTGTAAGCGAATGTGGGCGGCGGTGATCACTTAACACCAGGTGACCCATACGCTCGTTTGTCCTCCTATTCCATAAAAAAAAAATACCACCAATACCCAAAATACTAAGTTACCAGACCCTACGAACAACTTGACGTCCCAGCCTATCAAAATATCAAGAACAGGCCGACACATCAAGTTGCCGGTGCGTTTCACTTGAAGGGGACTCCTGTAGCTGTACCTACAACCAATAATATCAATTAATACAAATGTCTAATATCTAACTTGGAACGTAATACCTTCGTAGCATTATAGATCGTAGAAATATTAATCGTGCATATTAACTGTAATAAGCGTATGCCGAAAGATTCGTTCTGAAAAGAGCATTTTATTTTATATACCGTAATAGTAGCTCTGATAAGAACCATTTCATAATGCTGTACATCAAGTCATAGAATCATACAAATCACCAGTAGTCATCTCATCAAAGTACAAGCATCGTCACGTTCTCAGTATCAAGCATCTCACCGCAGATATACTCACTATTCATGCAATTTTGATCAATGAGCGACAGAGTAGGTGCTAAATGCTCATTGACATCGGATGATCGAGGTTCGGCGCGAGTTTAAACAAGCGCGCACTCGCTGGCTGGTTTACTGCGATAGCATTAGTTTTAGAGCGAGATAGAACACATAATATTATTCTCAATAATTCTTATTGAATGAAACGTTTTACTATTGGTCAAAATGTAAGCTTTAGTATTGGTGTGTATTTTCTAAACTTGTAAATATTTTTTAAGTAACAATTGTAATTGGTTAACTAGTTTTAAGGATTTTGTATATATATATACAAAATCCAGGAATATGTGGAAGATGATAATTTATTTCAGTTACATGATATATATATATATATATATATATATATATATATATATATATATATATATATATATATAATGATGTGGAAGATGATAATTTATTTCAGTTACATGATATATATATATATATATATATATATATATGAAATAAATTATCATCTTCCACATATTCCTCACAGTCAAGCAGTTGTTTTATTTAATGTCCAAACACTCAGACTCTAAAATACTAATGCTATTTATATCACGGACACTTTATCATATTTACTATATACATGTAACTATACTTCAAACTTAATACAGCTCTTGCATTAATATTACTATATATATATATATACATATATATATATATATATAAGTTAAAAAAAAAGAATAATAAATATATATATTATTAGAGCGGTATTTAAAGAGAAATTACCCCAGGAGGGTACCGGCTCTTGTAGAGCCAGAGAATCCCTCCCCGAGCATTCGTGCTCGGGCTGCCCTTCGTATTCTGGGGAGGGCACAGTACCGTGTATGTCACAGGACAAACAGGGCAGCAACACCACGGCACCCCGCTCCACGCTTAATGTGGACTTTTGTAACATCCGGGGAATTCACTCCAACTTAAACGCCGTCCACCACCACCTTGAGACGTCGCAGCCGGCCTTGTGTTTCCTTACGGAGACGCAGATATCTCGAGACCTAGCATCATATTTAACGTACCCCGGGTACAAAATTGAGCATAATTTCATGCCTCATGCCGGGGTATGTGTGTACGTTAGGGAGGATATCTGCTGTCGCCGTCTCGGCAATTTTGAGGGTAGGGGCCTGTCTACTCTCTGGCTCCGCGTAGATTTAGAGGACCGCGTCCGCATCTATGCGTGTGTCTACAGGTCCCATAGTGGTAACGCAGAAACGGATCACCTCATGGGCTGCGTTCAAGCGGCATTTGATGACGTGCTTGCTCAGATCCCCTCCGCTGAAATCGTAGTCTTGGGTGATTTCAACGGGCACAATGCCGAATGGCTTGGATCACGTACCACAGACTACGCAGGGCGATCTGTGCATAACTTTGCATTGGCGTATGGTCTGTCCCAATTGGTTGAGTCGCCGACGCGGCTCCCGGATGTGGATAGCCACATGCCGTCCTTATTAGATCTTCTGCTGACTACACATCCCGATGGTTACCAGGTCTCTGTCGACGCCCCTCTCGGAACGTCCGACCATTGCCTGGTCAGGAGTGTAGTGCCTATCCGACGCCAACGTCGCAGACCACCAGCGACCCGCCGCGTTTGGCACTACAAGTCAGCAGATTGGGATAGGATGCGTTCCTTTTTTGCATCCTACCCTTGGGGCAGGGTTTGTTTCCCTTCGGATGATCCTAGTGCCTGCGCCGTTGCAGTAGCCGATGTGATACTGCAGGGCATGGATATTTTTATACCAAGCTCTGTAGTACCGATCGGTGGCAGATCACAGCCCTGGTTCGATGCGTCAGTTAAAGCAGCATCTGACTGCAAAAAACAGGCGTATCGAACTTGGGTTGCGGCGCTGGGCTCAAAGGATCCGAACTGCAAAGTTCTGAAGAGGAAATATAACCGTGCCTCCAGATTTTTTAAGCGGCAAATCGCCCGTGCGAAATCGAAGCACGTCGTCAAAATTGGCGAGCAGCTTTCCAGTTACCCGACCGGAACACGCAAGTTCTGGTCGTTGTCGAAAGCTGCTCTTGGTAACTTCAACCTCCCGTCCATGCCGCCGTTGCACATGAGGAATGACACCCTGGCCCATACGGCAAAAGAGAAAGCCGATCTCCTGTGCACTCTTTTTGCCTCCAACTCGACTCTTGACGACAACGGAAAAACACCGCCGACCATCCCGCGGTGTCAGAGCTCCATGCCTGAAGTACAGTTCCGACAGAAAACTGTTAGGCGAGCTCTGTTTTCGTTGGACGTCAGGAAGTCGAGCGGGCCGGATGGCATTTCTCCAATCGTGCTTAGAACGTGTGCCCCTGAGTTGACGCCGGTGCTAACGCGTTTATTCCGGCACTCTTATTCAAAAGGCGTAGTCCCTGATTCATGGAAGTCAGCCCTTGTCCATCCGATCCCAAAAAAAGGAGACAATTCGGATCCGGCAAACTACAGGCCTATTGCGATTACCTCCCTACTCTCCAAAATCATGGAGAGCATAATTAACCGCCAGCTCTTGGTATACCTTGAGGGTCACCAGTTGATCAACGACCGGCAGTACGGCTTTCGCAATGGTCGGTCGACTGGCGATCTTCTGGTATACCTAACACATAGATGGGCGGCGGCTATTGAAAGCAAGGGGGAAGGCCTGGCAGTTGGTCTGGATATAGCGAAGGCCTTTGATCGTGTATGGCACAAGGCGCTCCTCGCAAAACTTCCATCATTTGGGCTTCCCGAGAGCTTATGCAAGTGGACCTCCAGCTTCCTCACTGGGCGCAGCATACAGGTCGTTATCGACGGTTATTGCTCGAATCCCAAGCCCGTGAACGCTGGAGTGCCCCAAGGCTGTGTGCTATCTCCCACGCTGTTTCTTCTGCATATCAATGATATGTTGGACACCGCCAACATGCATTGCTATGCAGACGATAGCACTGGTGATGCCGTATACACGGGCCATGCAGGTCTCTCTCGGGAAAACGTCGACCAGTGCCGGGAGAAACTTGTGTCTTCTATCGAGTCCTCTCTCGAGAAGGTCGCGGAATGGGGTAAGTTGAACCTTGTCCAATTTAACCCCCAGAAGACTCAAGTTTGCGCGTTTACCACTAAAAAAAACCCATTTGCCGTACCGTTCGAGAACACTTCCCTTAAAGCCTCGCCTAGTATCGGAATACTGGGTTTCGAAATCTCGAGCAATTGCCAATTCCGTGGCCATCTGGAGAGCAAAGCCAAACAGGCTTCAAAGAAACTGGGCGTCATAAATAGAGCACGGCAATACTTCAAGCCGGCCCACATTCTAGCGCTCTACAAAGCGCAGGTCCGGCCTCACATGGAGTATTGCTGTCATCTCTGGTCTGGCGCACCCCAGTATCAGCTCGATCCATTTGACCGCGTGCAACGCAGAGCAGCTCGAATTCTCGGGAACCCAGTACTCTGTGAACGGCTGGATCATTTGGCGTTGCGTAGAGACGTCGCTTCATTGTGTGTTTTCTACCGCATCTATCACGGGGTGTTCCGAAGAGCTGTTCAACCTGATTCCTGCCGCCGAATTCCACCTTCGCACGACACGCCACAAGTTAGGATTTCATCCCCACCATCTGGATGTGTGGCGGTCCTCCACAGTGCGGTTTTCAAGGAGCTTTCTTCCTCGTACAACGAAGCTGTGGAATGAGCTTCCGTGTGCGGTGTTTCCGGGACGATACGACATGGGTACCTTCAAGAAAAGCGCGTACACCTTCCTTAAAGGCCGGCAACGCTCTTGTGATTCCTCTGGTGTTGCAGGAGTGTGGGCGGCGGTGATCACTTAACACCAGGTGACCCGTACGCTCGTTTGTCCTCCTATTCCAAAAAAAAAAATATATATATATATATATTATTCTTTCTTTTAACTTTTCTTATATTTTTATGTCTATATATATGATTGAACTTAAATTTTTTTTTTTTACAATTTGGCGAGGATATTTGGACAGCCCTAGCACAGACTTTGGTGTAAATGGACTGCCAGTTGCAATCACCAGCCTTAAGTTTTTAGTCTAATGCTTTGGTCTATAAGTTATGGTGTAAATGGTGTTCACTTTTTTAAGTCTTTTGCAGTTTCTGGGGAGAGTTGGGCTTCATCCTTTGTATATGCTCAAATTGGTTTTTACAATATTTCAATTTCATTTCCAAAAATTATTTCTCAGACCTGAGAAGGATAGGCTGTCGAAAATCAGCAGGTCTCCTATATCAAATTCTTATCTTAAAGAAATTAATTAAATAAGTCACTTATCAGTTCTTTATATGCAGATGAAATTGTGGGGAATAGCTTGTAATCAATATATATAAATGATATGTTATATATTAAATAAAATGAATTTATGTTTATCAAATTATAATGAACTTATATTTCCTCTTTTTAAAAATTAAATACATTATCTTTTGATTGAATTTTAAATCAACTATTGTCAAAAACAATCTTTTTTCCCAGAAATGGTAAGATTGACGATTGCTTTTTCTTTGCCTCCCAAGATGGATGCAATTTTTCTAGTTTTTCCTCACTTTCTAAATTTTTTAATTTATTTTGGGCAAAATTATCATTCTTATGTCTGTGTAGTCCATTTTCATCTTTTCTAAATTTTTTTGTACTACTTATTTGGTCCTGATCAGCAGAATTAAAACGTGAGTTAGTTTTAAAATTATCTCTTCGTGGTTTAGTACTATTTTTAGGAACATGACCAAACATCACAGCTCTTCTATACTTTCTGTTTCCCTGTTTATGAACTTCTTTCACTTCATCTGGTGGTCTTGGCTCAGCAACAGATAAGTAATTATCGCCTGTAGATGTTATAAAGAAGGGATCAACTACTTTAGCTACAGCAGGTATTGGTTCATCTAAATCTTTATGGAAATTTCTTTTCCGTATTTTTTCTTTAATGTTCTTATTTTTTTTGTTTGCTTTTCGTTTTTCTGGCTTCTTCTTAGTGTTCTCATGCACTGGTGTAATTTTCGTTATATGTTCATGCTTTAGCTTTACAAACTTTCCAAGTTCATTATCTATCTCTTCTTCACTTTCATCTCTATCACTAGTAGATGCCTCTGAATTTTTTTCTTCTTCATCTGAAGAATCTTTGTTACCTGACTGGCAACTGTCTGATATTACTGCATCATTATCAATTTCACTTTGAATATCAGAACTACTTTTAAAGGTTTCATTTCTCTTCTCCCTATTACCTTTGTTTTTATTTTTTTGTTTTAGTTTAACATTGTCATTAGTAACATCTATTGTCTTTTTATCATCACTTTTAGCATCAGCTATATCACTGTCCAAAAGTAAATTTTTGATATGTATATCTATTATTTTATTTTTCTGTCTTGGTTCCTTATCATCATGATTAAATTCGGTTGTGTCAATTTCAACATCATTTTGATCATCCATATTTCTAGTATTTCTATCTTTATTCCTCTGTTCTTTGTCTTTCTTTTTATTCTTCTGTTTATCAAGCATTTCTTTCTTTAGCTTTCTCCTCTCTTGTCTTGACATAAGCAAGTCATTTATGGATATATTACCAAACTTTTCTTTTATTAACTTGTATTTGTCTTGCAGAGACTTGTGAAGTAGTAGCCTAGCACAGGCTTTATCTTGGTCTACTGTAGGCTTATTTAAATGATCATTAAGACTACCTGAATGTGTTATAATAAATCGGGCTATAATCCGTGGCTTGAGTTTCTGTAAATAGATGTTTTATTTAAATTTTATATATGATAAATCTCACAGTATAAGAGTGTCATGAATGTGCTTAGTAGATGCCACATCTACTAAGCACATTTATGACACTTCAACTTCAATTTCAATTAAGTAAGCAAACTAGCAGCAACAAACTACCTGTTAATAATAATTATCACACATCTGTATGTTAGTTTCTATTCTTGGAAGCGGTTTATAGGGCTCTAGTTCTTATGATCTAAGGAATCGTTACAATCATAGGAAAAGTATTCCCAACAGTATAAAAAAATTACAATCTGTTATACAAAATATACACTGCTACACACTTATCTCTCACAGGTACAAACATAATATGTAAGCATATTCATGCTTACACAGAGACACTAATAACAAGGTAAGATGTAAGTCATTGAGATAAATGAATTGTTGATGTGAAATATATGTTTAATAAAAAAAAAAGGAGATTAGAATTCAGTTGGAAAAGTGTGTAACAGATATATATCATATATCTTACAAAATAATTCTAAACCTAAAAACATGTTTTTATACTGAATTATAAAACATTGTTTATTGACACCAATATTTAGTTTGAAATATATGAAATATGAAAACTATTTATTTTAGCTGGTGTGGTCTACCATATACCATTGATATTAATTAAATGTATATAAATATCAATGCTAATAAGTTGCACTATTTTGTTACATAATTATAAGTTCTGTTTGATTTCTTTATATATATCTTACATTATCATCTTTGAGGTTTTTTAGTGTCAAAAAACTCAAACTATGCAGCCCTGAAGTGCAGATATTATAAAAGATATTATCTAAAGTTAGATTAAACATTTCAATAGAGCTATTAGTACCACACATGTTGGCAGTTTTTTAGATTAGCCCAGCTTTCCAATGAGGTAATGCTGCCAGTATTCTTAGTACATTCCATCCTTATAATGATAGTTGTCATTACATTGTCATAGGAGAATTATGTCGAAAATTTAATAAATAAGTTCAACATGGCTGAATGTTAGCCAGTATCAACGCCCATGGAGACTGGTCTGAAATTAGAGAAGGGTAATGGAGGAAGAGAGATGAATATACCATTCCAAATGTTAATTGGGTCTATAATCTACCTGGCCGTCGCCATAAGACCACGTTAAATGTTTGCCTTTAGTTATTTGAGCCAATACAATACATGTTTTGATAATACACATTGGGAAGCTGCAAAAAGGGTGATTAGTTATTTAAAAGGAACGAAGAATGTAACCATCAGATATAAAAAATCAGAAATGGCACTAACAGGCATGACTGACGCTGACTGGGGGGCATGTACCATTGACCATCATTCATATACTGGTTATATTTTTAAGTATGGTGGTGGCCTTGTCAGTTATGTAACAAAGAACAGTGGCTTTGTCAACAGCAGAAGCAGAATATATGGTGATGACAGAAGGAACAAAGGAAGGCACTTGAAATATCTACGATCTATAATGATAATTTGGCTGCACAGATGTTAGCAAACAATCTCATGTCTGGTCAGAGGTCGAAACATATCAGTAAAAAGGAACATTTTATATGTGACTGTGTCCAGAAGAAATTAGTGACTATCCATTACAAGAACACAGAACATAATATGGAGGCAGACCTTTTTACAAAGGCATTACCACAACCAAGATTGCAAAAGCTTCTAAAGATGATTGGAGTCACTCAGACCTAAAGGTCATTGTGAAGGGGAGTGTCATAGAGGTCTTACTCATAGATTAAAAATAGTAAATTTTGGCTACTATGACTACAAAGTTAGTTATTAGAGTTATTACTTTGTCATGAAAATAAAATGTTGTAATTAATTTATAAAATTGGTTTCTTATATTTAATAATGTGGAATGCACTGATTTACTCATAGTCTACTGCTGATACTCTGCTCTATCTCATATAACAATAGTTTTAAATAAACATAATGATACTATTGTAAAAATAGCAAAGGCAGCAAATGTCACAAGTATATCAGTCTGGGTGTTATCTTTGTGATGTTTGATATTTAGGCTGCTAGGTCCAGAGGTAGAGATATTGTTCACTTCTATATACTGATAGTTTTTACTACATGTAGCCAGATAAAAAATTCTTATCATAGTTGCATAATTAAATAGTAATGTACCTAGTGATCTTAATACTCTCCAACTATTCATAAGATATTGAGATTGGTTTAGCAATGTTTGAGTTCACTTCATAATAATTATTCTTTATGGAAATTCGGTAAATACCTTGATAATTAACACTTCATTAACAGCTGATTCTGCTTTACGTTTCAATTTATCTTTTATATGATCAGGTGCTTTCTTTTCATTAAATGTTTTGGCTTTCCTAGTCAACTTGTGTATTGTTTGAATCTTTGCCTGATTTAAAGGTTTTTTAAGGTGAATAACCTGAAAATTACATATAGGTTTATTATACTATGCTATAAGCTACAATAATAATTATTTAATGTATTAACCTCATTATTAAATGCCTGCTTCACTGCTCCAACCTCCATTTTATTTAATTTATAAAAATAGTAAATACACACAGTCTTATATAATATAAATTATTGAATAATTATAGAATAGGTTTATGAAATAAGATTTAACAAATTCGGAAATGGTGACCGGTGACACTCAGTGCTAAGGGAACACATGTTTATGACACTATTGACATTTAACACAATTTTTTTTTTTTGGATTTTATGGCCTCGTCACGAAACCTTTGAGCCTGTCACATCACAGATCATGGTCCTTAGAATATTGACACTATAAAATGCCTTAAAATTAAAATGAGATTTTTTTATTATATTTTTTATCAATATTTGTAATGTAATGTATAACAAGAGACTTGATCCTACAGATAAAGTATCCAAACAGTTTTGCGGGACTATGTTAGCTTTTAAGATTCTTTCTGTAAGTGATTAATAGTATAAATAAATAAAAAAACTAATAATATTCTTAGTCATTGTCAATGATCACAGACCGGTCTAGAGCAAAGAGAATTTAAGCACTATGTTCAGTCTAGCGTACAGACCGTTTTATTACTTAAATCACAAACTTTAAACTTTTTATAATGGACAGCTTTACGGGTAGTATATTTAGTAAAGCTAACTTTAATTACAATTTTATAGCAAATCAATTATAATATTTATGACAGACAGCTAATATAAAAGTACTTACTCGTTGAAAGAATTGCGCTTACTGTTACTAGTAACTTTAACTACTCATTTCATAGGAGATGAGTTTGAGATTAAAACGTGTAATGCTTAGAGCATGCTGAAACAGTCAACTGACTACTGAGTATTAGTTCGACGGATGAAGTGAAACAAGTGAGTTTTTTTTATTTATTTATTCGTTTATAAGACACGGTTTTTCGGATGCTGAAAAGATACACTACAATTGTGAATTGAATAACTAAAAAATATGAAAAGTTTCTTCAATAGATTCCACTCTCGCACTAATAAAGCTTTTATATCGACGTTCGGACCGCTCGCTGCGCGGACTGTCTACTCGAGCTAGGTGTCAGATTTTCTAGCGTATAAACGAGAATTTTATTTTATTTATTCGGGTCAACAAACAGTAGCACGCAGTGCTTAGAAAAAATCAGTAATAATATAAAAAAGTAATACTATACATGCTACCCACTACGTCAACCACATAATTATTAATTAATACTTAATTACAAAAGTTACATGTATGTATAGCAGTGTAGATATAAAAAATATATTCGTTTAGTTTTATTCTTATTATTCTACAGGTTTAGTCTAATATATTCTTCTTAAGATAATCCATGACCAGCTTTTTGAAAGACCCCACACGAGTGGAATAAATATCAATATTGCCAAAGCACGCATTATATGAGTGTGTCATTCTCTATAGTGGTGAACGCTCGCCAGAATTTGTACGACATTTTATAGTAGCAAACAGTTTATGCGTTTGATTATTGCGTACATGACTTCTAACTGGTATTTTGTAACAGAGTTTACGAGTTAAAGGAATACAGTCGTATTTATTATGACACAGATCAAATAAGAGCATAGCTTCAAGTTGTTTGCGCCTTGACTGCAAGTCAAGTATACTATATTTTTCAAGAAGCTGGTCATAAGGAAGGTAGCTTCCCGTACATTTATAGTGCATCGTCCGTAAAAAATTTTTCTGTACAGTTTCTATTCTCTTAACATATTTATTATAATGGGGATTCCAGATACACACAGCATATTCGAGTTGTGAGCGAACCAGTGATTTATACAAATTTTGATATGTAGCAACTCTATTGAAATTAGTACCGGTCCGCATTATAAATCCATACATTTTAAAAGCTTTATTTACAATGTTTTGTGTAGGCGTGTCTAAATGTAACTTACTATCCAATTTTATTCCTAGATCTTTAATATTACTAACCTTGTCTAGACTCTCTCCATAAAGCGAATATGTACAGTTGCTAGCGGGTCTCTTTTTAGTAAAAGCGATATGCTTACATTTACTTAAGCTTAGATTAAGTTTATTTTCTGTACAATATTTAGTAAATCTATTTAAATCATCCTGGAGATGCTCATGATTATCTTGTAATTTAATCGTTTTAAATATTTTAAGATCATCTGCATATAGTAGAAAATTACTATGTTTAAAGCATGTATGAATATCGCTGATGAATATAATAAATAAAAGAGGTCCAAGAATTGACCCTTGTGGAACTCCAGAAGTAATCATTACCATTTTCGATTCATGGCCACTGATGATAACTCTTTGAGTACGATTTGAGATGTATGATTTAAACTATCGCCAAAGATCACCACGTATGCCGTTATATGCTAATTTTCCTAATAAGCGTCTATGGTCTACCCTATCAATAGCTTTCTGAAAGTCTGTATAAATGCAGTCTGTTTGTCTATTGTTATCTAAATCTTCAAATAAGTGTGAAGTAAAAACAAGAAGATTATTTACTGTCGAGCGTTACTGCAAGAATCCATGTTGTTGTGAAATTATAATCCTATGTATCAGTGGATAAATGAAATCGTGTACAAGCCGCTCAAAGAGCTTGGAAAGTACAGGCAAGATAGAGATTGGTCGGTAATTTTCTACGTTCTTTTTGGATCCACCTTTATGTACAGGCACTATGCGAGCCATTTTCCATTTCTCTGGAAATATGCCTTGTTTAAGACACATACTGAATAAAATATGCAGTGGTTTGTAAATGGTAGTAGAAGTGGCTTTGAAAAATATTGGAGGTATATCATCCAAACCAGAACCCTTCATTACATCCAACTTGTTTAGAGTCTTAATTACATTTACAGTCGTGATAACAGTTTGACTGATAATGTCACACACTATTTCATCCTTACCAGTGCATTCAATATGATCTATGTCAAAGTCATTGGTAAGAGTAGATGGTACAAAAACCGAGTAAAAGAAGTCAGAAAATAAATTACATGCATCGATCGGAGTATTAGCTATATTATTTTTGTAAAATACATTATAAGGAATGCGGCAATTGTTTTTTATATAAGAGAAGTATGTCCAAAAATATTGTGCATTGACTTTAATACTATCTTCTACTATGTTCATATATTCACTGTAACGACGTTTCGATTCCTTTTTAAAACGACGTCTGAGTATACAGAATATCTCATAGTCTGACGTATTTTTAAATTTTTTCCACTATATCCATATGGATTAAGGATGAATTAAACCAAACTGGGAAGCTCTTTGCCTTTATAGTTTTAGATGGGATATACTTACGTATGAATCAGCTGTAGCGCGTAACTCAACTAGTACGTAATCAATAATTGGTGGCATGGCAAGCATAGTGGCTGGCTGTGACATTGGCAGCGTAAGAAGCGTGGCAGCCAGCGACCGACGCACCGCAATCATAACTCCACCGCCATCACGCTGCCCGGTCGCGGTTCGGTTCCTATCACACCGGTATACGGGATATCTCGAGTCAATGAGTTCAATGTCAAATATCTCATCAGTTAACCATGTTTCAGTCAGGAGTATTAGATCGTAGTCATGCATAAGTATATTCATATAAAGCGTATGGAGCTTAGTCCGTAATCCACGACAGTTGTGATAATACACTGAAAGAACTTTGTCCATAAAAATTATCTACTGTATACTAATAAATTAAAAATAATTAGAGTTTAAAATCGCGTTAACATACTAGGTAATTTTATTATTTTTCGACACAGAGTGACACTCATATTAATTATGATTTCATGAGAACTACAATGACGTAATTGTTGATTAATAGTTAATCTTTTATAATTAACATAATTGTAACTAAAAATAATATGGTTCATATTTCGGAAAGTGACATGAGAATAAATTATATTATAAGCTGAAAAATAAGAAAATAAACATGTTTTTACTAACATTATCATACCAAAAACGCAATACCAGCAGTAAAATATAAACACAGTGAGATAAATGTAACATGTACAAGTAATATGGTTTATTTTACAGAGAATGAGATGAGAATACATTATATTAGCCGAAAAATAAGAAAATAAACATGTTTTTAGTACAAAAAAGGCAATACAAAATAGAAACACAGTGAGATAAATGTAACATGTACAAGTAATATGGTTTATTTTACGAAGAATGACACGAGAATATATTATATTAGCCAAAAAATAAGAAAATAAACATGTTTTTAGTAACATTATTATACAAAAAACGCAATACCACCAGTAAAATAGAAACACAGGGTAATAAGTATCTTTACTGGTGACAATTGGTAATAACTGCAGTAAGTCAGGTATATAATGTAGTATAGTAGGTATATAAAATAGGTATTTACGTTAATAATGCATACAAGACCAATAATAGGTAATCCTTATTGTGTAGTAATTAAGGCCTGTAATCGCATGATGAGCGAGACAGAGTGCACAAAAAATGTATATGTATTTTATTTGATATCGACTAGTTTTCCATTCTGTCAGCGCCTCGATTTTTGAATTTAGTAAAATCTCCAGTGGATCGAATAGCAAATGATAGGGAGGTGTCATTTTCTCGGACGAGGATAGTTGCATTTTTGACCCACACGTACTTATATTTGAGCCTCTTCGCCTCCTCACGGCACTCGCGAAAAAGTCGTTTGTTCTTAAGAGTAAGATGCTCATTCATATAGATAATATGCGACTGACCTTGAATTCCTAACTGTTCACTCCGTACTCCACGAGCCTTACGGAAAGCACTTAGAATGTTGTCACGCAGAATCCTAGTGGTGAATTTGACAATTAATGTTTTTAGGCTGGCGATTGTTTTGTTGATTTGCATGTGGGACTCGATGAATCGAAATTACATCTTTGTTCGAGATTGTGTAGTTAATAGCCAAGCCTATGGCTTCTAGTATTGAAAGTAGATTTTCATTCCGTTTGTCAGGTACGTTACATATCTCAATATTGCACTGCCTCGCCTGCTGCTCCAGGGAGTCGATTTTATGTTCCAGGGTAGAAACGAGATTAGCTGTTCCAAGCACACCCTTCTTAAATTCCTCAAGTTCACGTACCTTTTTTTCAATGTGAGCGTGCTCCTCTGATTGAAATTGGGCCGATGATTGCAGTTCGGTGATATCCTTGGTTACACGGCCAAACCACTTTTCAAGTTAGCTTGCTCGGTCCGCAGTGATTGCATTTCAAGCTGTACTTCAGAAAAAGCACTTTTGAGATCGCCACTAATTCTAATTAGACTGTCGTCGATTTCTTTACGCCATGTTTGTAGCATATTCTGTAGATCATTTGTAAAGCTACGCAATTCAAATTCTGGATGTGTCGCCTGGTGTTCGGAGAGTTTAGGTGACGTGTTCGTTTCCTCAGCGGACGGAATTACTGAATTACGTACCGGAGTGTTTTCACGGTTTCCTTTACGTCGGCGAGTAACATTGCAGCAGGAGGGACATTGCCAGGAGGCCAGATAGTCCTTACTAAGTGTCTTGTATTGTTGTGGGTTAATATTCAGACACTCAGAGTGATAGCCTAATTTACAGTAATAGCACTTCATAAGCGATTGTTCTGTCAAAGGACGTCCACAACCACCACTGCACTCCATGTTTACAGACACTGATTTTAAGCCTCAATACACTAAACGAATTATTATGTAGTTAATTATTAGAATAAAACTTTAAATTGGACACAAGTAAATAGGCCGTAATCACACGCAGTCGTAATAATAACTTTAACACGTCATGTAATTTGCGCTGTGGCACGTGGCGGTATGATGATAACTAATAACGTATTACACATGTAACCTGCGCGGTGGTGCGCGACAACTGAATCCCTATATATATAATTATACTCTTTGACTGAATGAGAATGTCAGATTTAGGACCGTTACACGATGTTGTGTTGAAGTGTACAGAGTGGCAAACACAGAATACTTTTACTCTAACGCAACCAAGCAACTCCCAAAACCAAAACGTAAGTACAGATTTCGGTATGGAATGACGATTTCGACTTAGATTACATACACTTCGCGATTGAGCTTCGTCATTAAATCGCTGCGTCACAAACAGTTCAATTTCCATAGACGTGTTTGCATGCGCTTGTGTATGTTCACGTATCTCTGTTTGCGTGAAATGATACCATATTAAAGCGATCACCACCCTGAATATTGGGGAAAATTGGACTTACGAGTAGATTCGTCTCGATTTTATTAGATACAGAAACATTCAGTTACAGAAAACATAATCTCTTAAGCAATAAGCATCATATTAGTCTGTGAAGTGTGAACTGAACAGAGAGAGTGACAGCCAGTGGCATAGAGTATCTTATCGAAAAAAAATATTACATTAGTGACACATGACAGCGTTATCAATGTCACTTTGTCTTATAAGACGAAACAAGTTTTTCTTCGTTTAGTTTAGGTTTTTTATACAATTTCTAATAATGAAAAGGACACCCACTCAGCATTTTTCGAATCACAATAAGGATCACCCCAATTCCAACACTGATTTTCAGTACGTCGACAAGTCACCTGTCCAAGTCTCCAAGTCGACCTGTTGACAGCTGCTGCAGCCGTAGACACCGCGGTTTCTTTTGTAAACGTCTAAAATAGTACAAAAAGAGAATTATCTGAAAAGATTGAATTGTAATGGGAGTTTTAAAAGTAGTTTTTTTTTAATTTCATTTTTTATTGTATTAAATAGGATATATTTTGTTTTTTTTTATTATTATTGCAGCTGTTTATTTTATAATTATGGTTATTTTTATGCCTCTAAATACTTTTGTTTCTCTAATAGAAAAGATTTAAGTTTGTTTTTAAAAGAGAACAACCTTATTTGATCTTTAATAGGTGGCGGAAAATCATTCCCGCATTTGGACGCGCTGTATTTAAAGCTAAAGAGAAGAAGCTAAAGAGAATCTTACCGTGACGCTTCTGATAACTCTCATTTGAGTTCGACAACCACTTAAGCCTTATATAGGTAAAATGGTATTCTATATTTAACCACACTAAAAAGTAACGAGGCAAAATGGAATTGCCTACGATACTCCATCTTCGTTATGTTGTTGGTTCTTCTGTTGTCGAAATCGCAACGCTTTGCTGCCTCTAACTTATCCAGGAGACTGGCCCACCAGCATACATGCAAGGTATTCCAGACGTTGACCTACCAGTTCCAATATCGCCTGCATAGTCAGCATCACTGTATTACTCTATAATATTATAGTTCCTTTATAGTTCTTATAGTTTTATTTGGGTTATTTTTATACATAATGGCGAGGTAAGGTGTGTTATTATAGGTATCTCATTATACGTTTTACTCTGACACAATCCGCTTGAATTGGTTTCTCCAGACTCCTTTATACTACGCTGTCGGCAAATGCAATGTCAGGCCTTGTTCCAACCATTAAATAGGCATGCAACCCAACTACTTGTCTGTAGCTGTTGTTCAGAATGAACTCATCACTATCGTATTGTGATACTACATCTTCCTTGACTAGAGGTGTAGTCACAGGTTTGCAGTTCTGCATTCCAAACCTGTTCAAGACTTTCTTAACATACGATGTTGGATGTATTATTACTTCATTAAATTCTCTCGTTGAAATCTCTATTCCAAGAAAATTGGAAGCTGGTTTCGTTGTAATTTTAAGTATCCCCTTCAGTTCAACAAGAAACTCTTCAACCAGTTCTTGATCTGTTCCAGCTACAAGCTACAGAACAAACAGCTTCCGGTGGTCTTTCTCTCTTACAAATAGACAGGTTTCTGATTCACTGATTTTAAAACCAACTTCTTTGAAGAAATTAAGAATTGTTTGGTTTCAACATCTGGGTGACTGCTTTAGCTCATACAGACTTAGCATCAATAAACGAACCCTTCCTGAACCATCATTATAGCCTTCAGGTTGCTTTAAGAAACAGTCTTCATCCGAAACTGATCCATACAAAAAAGCTGTTGTAACATCTAACTGATACATCGCTTACCTTCGCTTACTGCTAACCTGATTACAGTATGTACAGTGGTCATTTTCTCAACAGGTCTGATCATTGTTCTCTCCTTTCTTTTGGCGAAAACCCTTAGCAACCAGTCTTGCTTTGTATTTGTCAATTGATCCATCAGTATTCACCATTCAGCATCACACGAAAAACCCATTAACGTGGAAGAAAGCTCCTTGAAAACCGCAGTGTGGAGGACCGCCACATATCCAGATGGTGGGGATGACATCCTAATTTGTGGCATGTCGCGCGAAAGTGGAATTCGGCGGCAGGAATCAGGTGAAACAGGTCTTCGGAATACTCTTCGTGATAAATGCGGTAGAGGACACACATGGAAGCAATATCTCTACGCAACGCCAAGTGATCCAGCCGTTCACAGAGCACTGGGTCTCCGACAATTCAAACTGCTCTGCGTTGCCCGCGTTGAAATGGATCGAGCTGATACGCCATATGTGGCCGGACCTGCGCTTTATAAAGTGCTAGTGTATGCGCCGGCTTGAAGTATTGCCGTGCTCTATATATGACGTACAGTTTCTTCGAAGCCGATTTGGCTTTGCCCTCCAGATGGCCGCGGAATTGGCAATCGCTCGAGATTTCGAGACCCAATATTTCGATACTAGGCGAAGCTTTAAAGCATGTGTTGATGTTCGATGAGCGGTGATGCGACAAATGGGGGTTTTTTAGTGGTAAACGCGCAAACTTAGTCTTCTGGGGGTTAAATTGGCCAAGGTTCAATTTACCCCATTCCGCGACCTTCTCAAGAAAGGACTCGATAGAAGACACAAGTTTCTTCCGGTACTGGTCGACGATTTTCCGATCGAGACCTGCATGGCCCGTGTATACGGCATCACCAGTACTGTCGTCTGCGTAGCAATGTATGTTGGAGGTGTCCAACATATCATTGATATGCCCATACCAGTGAATACCAGAAGATCGCCTGCCCACCGACCATGGTGAAAGCCGTACCTACTGTCGGTTGTTGATCAACTGTTGACCTTCTAGGTATGCCAAGAGCTGTCGGTTAATTATGCTCTCCATGATTTTGGAGTGCAGGGAGGTAATAGCAATAGGCCTGTAGTTTGCCGGTTCCGAACTCTCCCCTTTTTATTTAATCGGATGGATGCCCTTGGCATGAATGAATGGCAGTCGGCCATGAGTCAGGGACAACGCCTTTTGAATATGAGTGCCGGAATAAAAGCGTTAGCACCGGCGTCAACTCAGGGGCACACGTTCTAAGCATGATTGGAGAAATGCCAGCCGGCCCGCTTGACTTCCTGACTTCCAACGAAAATAGAGCTCACCGAACAGTTTTCTGTCTGAACTGTACTTCAGGCATAGAGATCTGACACCGCGGGATATTCGGAAGTGTTATTCCGTTGTCGTCAAGATCAAGTTGGAGGCAACAAGAACGCGAAGAGAGATTCTCTTTTGCCGCATGGGGCAGGGTGTCATTCCTAATGTGCAGCGGTGGCAGGGACGGCTGGTTGATATTATCAAGAGCAGCTTTCAACAACGACCAGCAGGCCTATTGCGTATCTCAGTTGACAGGTAATAGTGATGATCACTTGAGGAAGTGTATATCAGTTAGTTGTCAAACATCACTTTCCATATTGACTATCGTCAGTGGACAACTGTGATGACGTCATGAGCACCTTAAAACTGTGATAGTCACCGCAACACATTTTGACAGTCGTTTTCGTATCGATAATTTGATATTTGCGATCGTGTAAGCAAGTGGACATCAAAGTGATAATCATTTATTATTTTGTGAAGGGCACTGCTAAATGGTAGTGTTTTATAGATTATAGTGATTAACACCGAAGCTGTTATATAAGTGAAATTTTAAAGTTTATTTAAGTTGAGACTTGTAGTTTTAGATTGTGTTTATTCTGGGAGAATTAAATTCGTACCTGTAAATAATTACGGCATTTGCCGAAGAAAAGCGCTTTTGCAAATGGAAAGACAATGAGTTCTTGGCTTATATTAACATTCCTTGAATGATTTACTAGTACGTCATTTATGGCTTTGGGAAAGAAATGGTACATGCTGTTAATTATTAGGTATGTTTAAATATTACAAACTTTGTATATTTTTATTGAAAACTATTGAATGCTCTTTTATATATTTTGATATTTTAGTTGATTCTGGATATGTACAATGCACTTGGATGGCACCTATTTTAATTGCTGCTCCGAGTTCATCAGAAGAATATTACACTCAACTTCAATACCATGGTCACAAATACTGTGTGAGCATCGAAGTTCCTAAGGCCTGTTGTTACACAGGGTAATTTTCTATGACACAATAAAAGCTGGGAAAATAGTGAACAATATGCAATATTTTGATAATTTGAATATATTTTATTTATGTAATAATAGAGTAATATTATTTAAAAATTAAGGAAATAAACATCTTACTGTTGCATCTCAATATGTTCTTGATATTGTTATGTATATTATGCACATAAGGGAACTTGCTATAAACTAATAATCATAATGTTAATAGCAGGAAGAAACAACCTTTTTATGCCTGCTACCCAATAAGTCGAGTCAGTAAGTCTTTTGTTGGGCAATGTTGTTCTTAGAGCTAACAAATAATGTTTATAATGTAAGAATAATTATTTGTTAATTATATGACATTAAACCAAAAAATGTTACTATAGAATTTTATTTAGAACATAATATTGTAACAATAAAACTATAAACATATAATTTACATTAGTTTGTTTTGTCAAAGGCCAAAAGATAGTAAATGAAGCTGACATGTACTGTATAATATACCATTTACCATGAATCATAATTTAATTTTTCTATTTTTAATTGAAAATAGTTTTTTTTATTGTGTGTGGTGTTAAATTCTTATCAATATTATTTTGTTTACCAATTATTCTATATTTTCTTAAAATAAAAACATTATATAAAAATAAAGCATTTTATTTCTTTTCATTTCACATTCAATTTCATAGATCACAGGTCCTGAGGATATGGGATTAAGAACTGAGGACTTAGGGACAGTTGTGGATCTACGGAATGGGAAAAAATAGAATTGGGGGCTAAATTTCGAATATCACCAGGCTGTCTGTAAAAATAATTATTTTTTAAATGATATAGTACAAATAAGTAAATTCTTCTTAAAAATTACTATTAGGTTACAATGACAAAAAAATTAGTAAACCTTACATTTCACCAGAGATAAGGGTCTAGCAATACAAATTCATATTATATTGAATAATAATGATAGGAAATAACAAAAAACTAAAATAACACTGCTGCTGAACCTATGATTCCCAACACTAATTTAAAGAACATGCCTATTCAGCCCTCCACAAGTTGCTGCTGTATTTCTTCTAGGCTGCGGCATTTATGTGCTTAATATAAACTAACTCTAAGCCAGTGTATATTCATTTTGTGACATGGATACTTTTCTTCA
This sequence comes from Leptidea sinapis, assembly GCF_905404315.1. NCBI lineage: Eukaryota > Metazoa > Arthropoda > Insecta > Lepidoptera > Pieridae > Leptidea > Leptidea sinapis. Next base: position 580,501 of record NC_066265.1, on the reverse strand, counting down.
TGCAGGCATCTGAAAAATACATTTTCTATATTTATATGCAATTTACTTTACATATCTATCACATAAACTTTTTAATGTTATTAAGTGTTATTTATTACATCTTCTTTCCAAAGTTAGTTTATATGTACCATAACAGCACTTTCGGAAAAGAAACCTCAGTGTCCCACATAGCTGTTCCAATGAGAGAGCTAATGCATTTGTCCACTGCACTTCAAATACTTTCAATAAATTACAACACTTGGTTAATATTGACCTATTCTGCTCTGACATGCAATCAGCTAAAATAATTTTGGCTAATTGTAAGTATAGTCTGCAGTTATACATAAAGTTAAGTGTTGTTTATTGTAATTTTTAAGTTGTGGAGGCATAAATGGCCTTTACTTATTAACATTTATCTCTGTAATAAGGCTGTCAGCCCCACTAATATAAATGAATATGTTAAATTTATATATAAAAATAAACTTTACAAGAAAAATCACAACACCTCATGTAAGACGTATTGTGATTTATTCAAGTAAAAGAAAGGTAGAAAAAACTTTCGTCAATTTACATAATAACCTATAATAATTTCGAGAGGTATGTATTTTGTGTTTTACTAACCTGTGCTAGATTTATTTTAACTTTAATTTAAGAACGCACATATATACACCATTTAAAATATTATGTATTATTACATAAAGGTATTCAACGTAAACATTGAAATTGCCTATTTAAAACTATACCATTTTATTATTTCGCCTGAAGAATAAGCATCCATGGCCATTAAATAATTTATTTAAAGAAAAACCTTAATAAGCCCCATGAAATAAAAATGTGCTCGAAAATGTAGCATTCCAATACTCAAAATGCGTCACACTATTTGACCGTATAATAGTCGATAAAAAATTGAGATGTGATGTGCCTAATTGAAGAGCACTAACATTCTCCCGTTAATCACCGTAACAGGATGTTCACCGAGTGTGATACGTAATACCAATGTTATGATATTGTTAGTTATCATCAAAGTTCGGTGTACAACCAGTGTCGGTTGGTCACTGATATTGACAAAGATACGCAATAGGCCTGCAGACTTGCGTGTTCTAGTCGGGTAACTAGAAAGCTGCTCGCTGATTTTGACAACGTTTTCGATCTCCCTCGGGCGATTAGCCACTTAAAGAATCTGGAGGCACGGTTATATTTCCTCTTTAAAACTTTGCAGTTCGGATTCTTTGAGCCCAGCGCCGCAATCCAACTTCGTTACGCCTGTTTTTTGCCGTCAGATGCTGCTTTAACTGACGCATTGCACCAGGGCTGTGATCTGCCACCGATCGGTACCACAGAGCTTGGTATATATGTATGTATATATAAACTAGTGGACCCGTCAGACGTTGTCCTGTACACACGTCTTAAATTTGAAAAATCGGTCCAGCCGTTAGGAGGAGTTCACTAACATACACATGAGCAGGAGAATTATATAATATGGACGGAATTGAGAATCTAAACCAATCTCAAATGCACTGAAACAAACAAGAAAATCATCAAAGAGTTGGCGACTCAACCAATTGGGAGCGACTATACGCCAATACAAAAATTCCGCAGCCCATGTGAGATCATCCGTTTCTGCGTTAACACTATGGGACCTGGACATACGCAAGAATGCGGATGCGGTCTGCAAAATCTACATGCAGCCAGTGAGTAGGTCCCTTCCCTCAAAATCTCCGATATGGCGACAGCAGATATGCTCCATAATGTACACACATACCCATAGTCTCTTCTTCCAGCGCATCGTTTGCCCTCTACTTTGCCCATCATATAAGTTGGAGCAATTGGTATCTCTCGTGTAAACTAAAAAAAGATAATACGGTATAATTATATTTTTATTGCTTGCACTTAAATAGCTTCTTTATTACAATATTGTCCTATCTACAAACGTAAAATATAACGTGGAATAAAAAAATAACTGGTTGCATTCTGGGAGTGCCGGCAGAAGAATAAACTTGAACATTAACGTTGTACATTTTTTAATATTATGGAATATTAAGGGAATAATTTCGTACGAATTGCTTTATTTATCAATATAAAGGTACTAGCATTGACGTGGTTAAATACAATATTCATTTGCGCTATCGTAAACAAAAATGACAATTTATATTACATTAAAATATCTATACTTCACAAGTATTAAAACAATTTTACATTTAAACGTTTATCTCTCAGAAAAATCACCTTCATCTATAATTTGAACGTCTGTCATACGAATTTTAATCAAGTTACGTGTCCTGACCCGAGTTTAACATTTTATACCCATCCCAAGAGAAGTACTCAACGCCGCTAATTACGTTTTCACTCCAAAAATTAAGATTTTTAACGTGATACCAGAACCGTATTTTGATTAATCATAAGCCTGGTTTATGATTATGTATTATTTAATAATAAAATTAATGGTTTTGCTTGTGACTTGTATCCGAAGAATATTTTTACTCTAACGCTTGTATCACCGTAGATAGTGTGATAAAATAGAAGTCAAACCTAATTAAAGAATTTTTTTGCCCATAAACCCAACGGGGGTTTTTGTTGTAATCGAGTATATCTAAAAATTATTTTTATATTCTTCTTTACTTGTTTTTTTGCTTTGAGTGGATGGTATTGTTACCAATGCTCTAAATAAATAAAACAAACAAATCATCGCAGATAGCTTAGGTTTTTTTTTTATTACATCAATACGCTATGCATAGTCCAGGTGGACGAACAGAACAAAAAAAAAACGCTATGCATAGGGTGTCAACTGTCACCTGTCGAAACTCGAATGTCAAATTCATTAATTTGTCAAATTGTCCTTCTAAAGTTGTCGTCCATCAAGTCGAGTACGTTTTTAAAATTTAATTTATCAATATCATAATAATCTCAGTCTTATTAAAGAAAACATAAAGAAACCGACATCAATGCTATCAGTGTTGTGAGAATAATTATTTATTTTGTGTAAAACTATTCTGTGATCTCTTATTTCAGCATGGCACCCCGGTTCGAAATCGCAGTGGGTCTGCGTAAAGGCCACAAAACAACAAAGATTTCTGCTGGAAAGAAAGGTGTAACCGATAAAGCAATCAAAATTAGGCCTGCCAGACTAAAGGGTGTAAGTATTTATCAATTTTAATTTCCAATATTTATTGTTAATTCTTACATATTGATGACCAACAAACAGTAGCTGATATTATAAGTAGTTATTTGCTCTATCGCTTCTGTTCAAAATGTGCAGAATTCCATTTGGCTCAGTGTATTTAAATTAACTTATTTTTGGACAATGGCTGTAAACAATAGAACTGTATTGCTGAGAGTTATCTCTTTACCAAATTATCAATATAATTGCTTAAATACGAACACTTCACACATATATTTAATATTCATTTAAAATTAATCATAATTTATCGTAAATAGTTACAAGCATTGTTAAATGTGAGATTAATAGAATAGGACAATAGTTACATCATGTGTGTCATGTTTTTATCAGTTTCTGGCACTAGTAGATTTTGCCTAAATGACTTGGCTTGTCTGTTGCATCTGAACTTTAGAGGCTCTTCATACCAGATAGACTGTATCTTGGATGTATAAATAAATAACTTGGGGTACAAGTGACATTCCATACTGCTTACTCGCCAGTACCACTAGCAATGTTTTTGTAAACTTGTTTGTTTCAGCTTCAAACAAAACACTCAAAATTTGTAAGAGATCTGGTCCGAGAAGTAGTTGGACATGCACCTTATGAGAAGAGAGCTATGGAATTGTTGAAGGTTGGTTTTTTAATAACTTAATCTAAAACTAAGCATATTGTGCATAGAGTTTAGAGATAATAATAATAAAACAATTTGAATTGCCAATTGAAATCATATTCTCTGTGCTCTGTCTGAGGTCTAAAAAAATGCAATGGTACTGTATATAAAATGAATTACTTAACAAATAGAATATATAGAACCTACTCAAACCTTTTAGTTGTGGGCATAAAGCCTAAGTTAATATTTTAAAGTGTGACCACAGTGCAGAATTAATTAGGTTCATCAAATCAGCTCAATATGATAAATAAATAAGTCTGTTATTAAAAACTTTTGCATGTGCAAGTGAATGCATTGTTGATTCTATCTTTTGAAGTTGACAAATTAATTAATAGCCTCACATTGTAAAGGTCTGAAAATGTTGATCACTCGCCAGCAGTTGATTTGCAAGCTCATTTGTTTATATTTTATCAACCTTCATAGACTATAATTAGTCTGAAATCTCCTACGTCACAGTATAAAATAAGAGTCATTATATTTTAATGTGAAGGTTGCTCGCATTCCTCTTTTATAAATAACAACACATTCTTTTAGGTAGGTACCTATTCATGTATTTAGAATTCCATTTATTTATACATGTTTTTATAAATCCTAGAATTTTGTATGAGTTGGTACTGGTAGCCATTTTATCTATATTAAGATCTACAAATTTGTTTTTTTGTCCAATAGAGTTCCCCAAATCTTTCAGTTTACAGATATTTGCTATGCTGTGAATGGAGTTTCTACGTAGTAAAAATTTCAGATTTCAAATAGTGTCCAAAAAATTATTTTATACTACACCTTCTCATAAACTGATTCCATATTGATGTGATAACTAGACTGTGTGTCATTTATTGTGTCTACATAAGTGGGTTGGTAACTCTCTGTCATGGTCCATGTAAAAAAGTAACTAAGTAAGTAAGTAGTCTGTACTAATAAAACTAATATAACTAATCTAATCTGGACATTTCAGGTATCAAAGGACAAGCGTGCTCTGAAATTCCTAAAGCGTCGTCTTGGCACACACATTCGTGCAAAGAGGAAGCGTGAAGAGATGAACAATGTACTTGTACAGATGAGGAAGGCTGCAGCCCAAGCGCACCACACACACCATTAATAATTAATATATCTACATATTAAGCAAATTTTTGGTTTCATTTTTATTACAAATATGTATAATTTAATAATCAAAACAAGCTCCTTGCAGAGTACCTACCTATTTATCATTACTTCTAAAGTACCCATCATGAGAAGCTATAAATTATGTAAACAAACATCTTTTACTAAGTAAACATTTTATACTGCGAGATAATAATAAATTTACCATATTCAATCGACATGAAATATAGACGGGTTATATGAAAGTAACAACCTATTTAATTTAGTCGGATCATATTTTAACGACTCAAAGCGCTATCGTTTGTGTTTCTTGGTACCGAAACGCGTCCGTCGCAGGGATTGTGAACTATCGGGACGCCATTTTGAAATAAACGCGTCATTCGAGTTTCGAATGCGTACGAGTTTGTTTCATTGCTTTGCATATATCGCGGATCTAGTTGTTATTGTTTCGTTATCATTTTTTTATTGTTGTTACTTTAATTGTTGCGTTAATTTTATTTGTTATTACGTATAATGGAGCCAGTAGCCAGTACATCTAAGGAAATAAATTCGCCACGAAAAAAACGTCAAAAGGTGCGTAATACAATTTATTTAAAATATATAATAAGTAAAAAGAAAGAGTTGTTTGTTCAAACGCGCTAATCTTTGGAAACTTAAGGTTAATATTAGAAGTAGGTTTTAAATTGTGAAGTACCTGGTTAGGTTAATTGGTATACCTGGAGATATAGCTTGAGCTTCGTGTGACAAGTGTTTACAGGTGACGAGCTTTACGGCTAATGAGAAAAATATGGTGATCAACGTATATAAGTACGTGAAAGAAAATTGGCAATCGAATGAATATCCAATATCCCTACAAAACCGAAATAAATAAAAAAACAGCATCGATTTTGGGAATTGGCATAGCATCTGTGTATAATATAATATTAAAAGAATATAAATCAGAAGAGGGAATAAAATCACCTATCAAGTCTAAAGACAGGCCTAAATTTTATCAAAAAGTAGACGATTTTGATAAATCCGTAATTAGGAAAAAAATTCACAGTTTCTTTTTAAATGGCCGATTACCAACAATTCCCAAGATTCTTCAGGCAGTCAATGACGATGAAGATTTGCCAAATTTTAGCGAAACAACTCTCAGGCGGCTAATTCAAATTCAAATATTTTTATTCAAAATAGGATTTATAATCACTTATTGAACGTCAAAATCTACCACCCATTCAAAAGAGACTGCCTCAGTCCTGAGAAGAATGGGCGCAAGAAACTCAGCGGGCTTTTTTTTATAATATAAAATATGGATTACAATGTAAATATCGTACAATAAACATTAATAAGTAAAGAGCCTGAGGGTGTACGCTTTAATCCCAGTCCGTGGTGTCATTAAGAAAATCGTTTATGCTATAATAACCTTTCCCACACAAACGTTTTTTAACAATTCTTTTAAATTTCGTAACACATTTGTTTTGTACATTTTCTGGGATCATATTGTAGAAGCATATACATCGCCCAACAAAAGACTTACTAACTCGACCCAACCGAGTAGTAGGCATAACAAGTTTATGTTTGTTCCTCGTGTTAACATTATGAATGTCACAGAGTCTAGAAAATTCCTCAATGTGCTTATGAACATACAAAACATTATCAAAAATGTATTGAGAAGCAACAGTCAAAATGTTTATTTCTTTAAAATTTTCTCTTAATGATTCTTTAGGACCTAGGTTATAATTCGCGCGAATAGCCCTCTTCTGCAGCACAAAGATAGTATTAATATCGGCCGCACTGCCCCATAACAATATACCATAGGACATAATACTATGAAAATAACTAAAGTATACTAATCTCGCCGTATCTATGTCAGTTAACCTTCTGATTTTCTTAACCGCATATGCTGCAGAACTAAGCCTATTCGCCAATCCTTCAATATGGGGGCCCCACTGCAATTTGGAATCAAGAGTAATGCTAAGAAATATAGCAGGTTCCACTGGTTTTAGCACATCTCCATTTAATAAAATATTCGCATCTACATTTTTGACATTTGGCGCGGTGAATTTAATATATTTGGTTTTATGATTATTTAACAATAAGTTATTGGCGCTAAACCAGTACACGATGTCAGATAGAGCATTGTTTACTTCGTCATATAAAACTTGGCTTCGTTTCACTTTGAATATAAGTGAAGTGTCATCCACAAACAATACCACCTTGTGTTTTTTTTTCTACAAGGTTAGGTAGATCATTTATATAAATTAGGAAGAGGAAGGGTCCAAGAATAGACCCTTGTGGTACCCCCATACCGAGAGGAGTCCCAGGAGATCTCCTGCCATTCACCTCGACCCTCTGAATCCTATTATTTAAATATGAGATCAGAAGATCGAGTGCAGATCCTCTTATACCATAGTGGCATAGCTTCCTGACCAGCGTTGAATGTTGAACACAATCAAAAGCCTTAGATAAATCACAGAAGATAGCAAGTGCATTCTGTGATTCCTCCCAGGCCTCAAAAATATTCCTGATGAGTTCAACACCTGCATCCGTAGTCGAGCGTCCCCTAGTAAAGCCAAATTGGTTTATATGAAGTAACTTATAAGTGTTAAAGTGAGTAAGCATTTGGCTTAAAATAATTTTTTCAAAAATTTTACTAAGGGTCGGCAACACCGAAACAGGGCGATAGTTATTCGGGTCAGAAGTGAGTCCCGATTTAAATATTGGTGTAATTTTACTATACTTCAGAAGGTCAGGAAACACGCCATGTTCAATACAGCTATTAAAAACTATTGCTAGATATCGTGCTATGACGTCAATAACAGAACTTATTATTTTTACAGATATGCCCCATATATCAGCAGTTTTTTTTCATTTCTAAGGATCTGAAAGTTTTAATTATTTCTGCTGGGCTAACAACGCTGAATTTGAAATTTTGTATACATTCCTTAACATTTTCCAAAAGAAGTGACTCGGCAACACTGGTGGAGGAGACAAGGGTGCTTGAGATGGAAACTGGAATGTCAGAAAAAAATTCTCAAAAGCAGAAGCTACTTCCTACTCAGAGTGGATTTTTGCATTGTTTATTATTAGATTATATTCAAACTTGCAGTCTTTCGCTCTTCCAGATTCCCAGTTAATAACTTTCCAAGTCATTTTTATTTTATTTGAAGCATTTTTAATTATTTCTCTAATATGCATTGACTTAGCAATAGTACATACTTTCTTAAATAAATAAAGCATTTAAACTTTAAATATATAAAACGACAGCGAAACAACGCACTTAATGAAAGAGATGACATAACAATATGGCGGCGAAAATATTTGAAATCTATTAAAGACTATAGATAACAAAATCGCCAGATAATTTACATGGGTGAATGCAGGTTAGTGTGTTTTTTTTTATTGCAGTGAAACGGCAGACTACCATACGGTTCGCCTGATTGTAAGCAAATACCGTCGCCTTTACCGTCAAGTGATGTGTATGATACTGCAAATCTATTTGCAAAATATAACCCACGCGCCTCCGACCTTGAGACGTTAGTTCTTAAGGGCTATCACAAGTGTGTATTAATAATAATATACTTCAACTCTTTGTGTAATTGTTTGTTTAATTGTTTTTACAGGACATACCGTAAATAAAACTTGGGTAGACAAACAAGTTAAAAGTAAGAAGCAGGCTTTCCTAGAAGGACTTAGCATTGGTGCACGTAACCCAACGTCAAAAGGTAAACGATTAATAATTGCCCATATCGGCAATGAGAACGGTTTTGTAAAGGGCGGTGAAAATATATTTGAATGCAAGAAGACGGGAGATTACCATGAATCAATGGATGAAACACATTTTGAACAATGGTTTGAAAACGTTCTCCCAAAACTTGGAAAAAATGCAGTAGTGGTAATGGACAATGTACCATACCACTCAAGGCGTCTTAAAAGAATTCCTAGTACTGCCTGGAAAAAAAATGATATACAAAATTGGCTTGTAAGTAAGAATATTTCTTACGACGACAATGAAATTAAGACAGAATTACTGCTAAAAGTAAAAAATGTTAAAGACAATTTTAAAACATATGTGGACGAGCTCGCAAAAAAATATAAGGTGGAAGTATTGAGACTCCCGCCATATCATTGTGAGCTTAATCCAATTGAGCTAATTTGGGCCAACGTAAAAGGATATGTTGCTCGCAAAAATACAAATTTTAAATTTGACGAGGTAAAACAGTTATTACAAGAGGGACTCCAACAGATTACTTCGGAAAATTGGAAGCGTTGTCTGGAGCATGTTATCAAGGAAGAAGATAATTTTTATTCCAAAATCGATGAGGTGATTGATAAAACTGTAGACAGCTTCGTGATACATGTCACTGATTCTGACACAGAAATGGAAACATCTGAATCTGACGAATAAAAAAAAAAAAATCTTAAATAATACATGTTAATTAATATTTGTTACTTAATAATTTATTAAATCTTAAACAAATTCATTTTTTTTTTTGTTGGTCCAAATGTTGTGAACTCCTGAACACTTGTTTACAAAATCTATAGCTTCTCATGACGGTTACTTTAGGTACTGATAGTATTAGCCCTGTACTTCCCGGGGCGAAAAAGAATACGGGAGTCCCAGGCACAAGGGTGTCTTATATAACAACCTGCCCTCAATGATATTATAGTATTAAAAGAGGTAGATATGTCAATAGCGCGCCGAAAACCAATCTCCTAAATTGAGTCAATTGGTTCCTTTGGTCGTAGTCGCTCTCTGGATACGAAAACGGTACACACGCGTTTGTTGTTGAAAGAATTGCTTACAATTTGATATAGGTACAACATTAAAATGCCGTCTTGTGTTTTGGGAAGATGCACTGATACGAAAGTATAAAAAAATTATAGAATTACATACCACAGTTAAGAAATCATGAATTATAACATTTTATTTGAATTCATTATTTATCTAACAAAATAAATATGTTGCCATGACAACGCCGATCGCCGCCAAGCCGATCATAGATTAACGTACATAAATGACAAAATATTGATGCTGTGTGTTCAGGTAATATGATCGAGGTAGAATATTTTAGGAAAGTATGTAAAAAAAGTAATTGTTGCAGTGAATGTAATAATTTTTAATAAACAAGTGCGTATATAGGTAGCTGAACTATCAAACTACTAAAACAAGTTTTAGGATAGGTAGCGTATGTAGACAGTGAGTGCTATTTGTTTACGTAGGAGTTTTTTCAGTAACACTGTCCCTTTCAGTATATCCCTTGCTAACTGCAAAAGAATCCATGGATCATTTTCTTCTTCTCCCATTACCTTATTGTAATAAACCCTCAACAAAAAGACATTCATAAATAATATAAGATACAAAAAATAATAATTGAAGGGTGTTTTGGAAAATTAAACAATGTTGCATTGAACAAACTTTATTTATTTATTTATTGCACCAACAAAGTATACACTAATTCATGCAAAAAAAATATATATAGACAAAAATACAAGTTGAGTGCTACCTCAATTATAGGCGCAAATAACATTCTTATATAAAAAGCAAGTACATTACAAAGTAAACATTTCTGTTTTAAAAATTAAATCACGATTATGTCTTAGATTAAAAATTAAATCACTATTAAATTAAATTACAATACATACATAATTAAATTATTAATTTTATAGTAATAATATAATAATTAAATGAATCTACAGTTTTTACTTATAACAGGTTACAAAAAACAATTTTCTAACAATAGAATGAATAAAATTAATTATAGCAATATAGCATATATAAGCTATAATTACATTAATTATAGCAAATAATAATTCAAATTAATACAACAAACAAAAACAAATAATTATTAAAATATAATAATTCTATTAAATTCATATTTTACATATTTCAATTAACTACCTACTAACTAAGATGATTTTTTATAGTCTCATCCGCTTCGCTTCATCAACTTTACAGGAAGTAAATAAAATGGAAATAATGAAATAGTATATACTTTTGATATTTAATTTTGTTCAAATTCATAAATAGTAATAGAAACCTTGTGTTTTTTATTTATTTTATTTTAATGTAAAATATAAGTTTAAAGTTTGTTTATTGATTCCTTTTCCAGCAAAAATAGCCAAGGTCACTGGCTATTCTTCCTATGAAAATTTGTTGACACATTATCTACCTAATTTCAATGCAGTTTTACTACTTTACAGCTTTTACTTTTACTACATGAACTCATGACTGAATCGTAATTTAGGCATAAATCACGGTGTACGGTAAAAATTATATCTGATGAATTAACTGTATTGTCTCTATACAAATACGAAGCAATTAGCAAATTAGAGTTATCTCTTTTTCGCTTGCGATAATTGCATTTACTATCCTTCTTTGACGTGTAATTGTAATATAGTGTGCTATTGCAATGTTAAATTATTCATGTGTGCGTTAGTGTATCATTTTCAAACACCGAATGTTGTCTACGTAACCTATCTATACTTTTAAATATCATTGCCTGCCCTCAGAAATAAGAAATGCCAAAACATTGACTTCTTTTATAGCGAGCCTTCAAAGGCATATACTCACTAATTATGAAACGTTTTAATAACATATTTAGGTTGTTTTATGTCTTATCTATTTGCCTAACATTGTATTGCATTCTATACCTACCAAAATCATTGTTTGTAAGTACCTACTTTAATTGTTAAAATATTAATTTTTCATGTAAGTGACAATAGGTCCTAATGAGAATAAAGTTATTTAAACCTAATGTGGGCGGCGGTGATCACTTAACACCCACTTATTCCATAAAAAAAAACTGATTATAAACTGAGTATTACAGCACAGGCTGCACACTGTTTCTAATTTATTCAAGAAAATTATTGTAGCCATGAACTATAATTAACTAGATTTACCAACGGAATGGTAGATTTTAACTTGCACACCGTAATTTTATTAGTTACGAAAATTTTGTCACATACCTATTACTATGACAAATGTATGAGATATATTTTGATGTGAAACTTCTATAGCCGGAGGGTAAACCTGATTGTTGGCGTAGCGATACAGGCCGTGGCGACGCTTCGCCACGCTATATTGTTGTTACCGCCATCTATACGTATTACGTAGTACTTTCTAGAGTTCTGTTTATTGTGGTAAAACCACAGACGTATAAAATCCCTTTTATACGTCTGTGGGTAAAACAGAACTTACATAATTATTTTAACAATGTAATACTAACTAATAATTATTATACTATCATTTGTTGAGTAAATGCTTAAACAGTGAGTCTAACCTAGTACCTATATTATTAAAATTTGTCCTTATTGTGTTACTTGTTACCGCCATCTATACGTATTATGTAGTACTTTCACTTGTGGTAACTTCGAATTTCAAAAGTTCTGTTTATTGTGGTAAAACAGAACTTACATAATTATTTTAACAACGTAATATTAATAATTATTATACTTTCATTTGTTGAGTAAGTGCTTAAACAGTGATTCTAACCTAGTAGCCTACATTATTAAAATTTGTCCTTATTATAGCCCGAATTTCAAAAGTTCTGTTTACTGTGGTAAAACAGAACTTTTTAACAGATTAATTATTTTAACAACTATATAAGTATTACATCATTTTCTGGAGAAAATTCGTAATATTGCATTTTTTTATCATGCATATTTAGTTCCTGTCATAATTTCGATGTTTCACATTTGCCAGGCGTCCGGTGACACAATTTTTTTATGGAACCCATGTACTATCGTCCCGGAAACACCGCATAAGGAAGCTCATTCCACAGCTTTGTAGTATGTGTTGCTTTGTGGCGTGTCATGCGAAGGTGGAATTCGGCGGCAGGAATCACGTGAAACAGCTCTTTGGAACACTCCCCGTGATAGATGCGGTAGAAGACACACAATGAAGCGACGTTACTACGCACCGCGAAGTGATCCGTTCACAGAGCACTGGTTCCCGACAATTCCAGCTGCTCTGCGTTGCACGCGGTCAAATGGATAGAGCTGATACTGGGGTGCTCCAGACCAGACATGACAGCAATACTCCATACGTAGCCGAACCTGGGCTTTTTAGAGCGCTGGAATGTGGGCCGGCTTGAAGTATTGCCGTGCACTATTTATTACGCCCAGCTTCTTCGAAGCCAATTTGGATTTGCCCTTCAAGACGGCCTCGGAATTGAGAATCGCTCGAGATTCCGAGACCCAGTAATCCGACACTAGGCGAGGTTTTAAGGAAAGTGTTGTCGAAGAGCGATTATACGACAAATGGGGGTATTTATTAGTGGTAAACGCGCAAACCTCTGAGTCTTCTGGAGGTTAAATTGGCGAAGGTTCAATTTACCCCATTCCGTGACTTTCTCATGAGAGGACTCGATAGAAGACAAAAGTTTCTCCCGGCAATGGTCGGCGATTTCCCGAGAGACACCTGCTTGGCCCGTGTATGCGGCATTACCAGTGCTGTCGTCTGCACAGCAATGTATGTTGGATGTGTCCAAAATAATTGATATGAAGTACACTCCAGTCCAGTTATTTCATCACCTATGTTGCCATTCAAATCAAATCAAAATCACTTTATTTATGTAGGTCACGGAAATGACACTTAAGAATATAAAAAAAAACTTTTTTTTTCTTTTTGACTTTACCGCCACTTTGTAAAGTATTAAGCTGAGCTTAAGATGAGAAGAAGCAGCAAAACACTCATTGCCACTTTTTTTATTCTCGATATCAGTCTATTTTGAATATTGATAAGGGGCTCCGTCCAACCTAATAATAATTATTCGTCAACTCGTGAAAGGGTGCTGCTTGTAATAGTCCGATATATGTGATGCGATTACGAAATATAACAGTAATCACGACCACCGTGTTCCACGAAAGCTTCCTTACACATACAATTAATTCAAGATCTAAACGTTGATGTATCCAATAAACGATAATTTATATCGTTCGTATTCTTTATTAATTTTAATGAAATATTTGACATTTAAAATGCTTCAGACTTACTGTCTTATTCATAATGACTTAGCGGAGATTTAAAACATCGCTAATATGCGCTTGTTAAAAAATAGATAGAGCTAAAACGCTCATTATCTCTTGGATAAAGCTGACGTGGCTATAAACCTATTTTAAGCACTCGAACGCAAAAAAAAGTGGCCGACATTCAGTTCTTAGTTATATAATATTGTGATAAATATTATTATTGTTTGGCTTGATGGCGTATCCTTTTAGATTTCACCAATGACGAGTTTATATTAATCAACTCTGCTATATATGGCTTCGTGAATAAACAAGGTCTTCAGAAACTAAGAAATTTGTTACTGCTGAGATTATTCACCGCAAAGATCACTGTTGATGTATCTAAAACAAAAAAGACTAATACAATATATTATACAAAGAGTTAGTTGGTTAAAAAGACAAACAAACTAAAGTTTTATATTATTTTGGTTAATGAATGAACATAAAATATAAACAAAAGGGGAATTAACAAAGGAGAGTAAGGATTTGAAATCAGTAGGGCGAGGGATATCAGGAGGAAGGTGATAATAAAGAGAAGAAGACAGTCGAGGGCAACTGAAAAAGATGTGATCAGGAGTTCCTTCATCAAGTCCACACTCACAAAGAGAGCTGTCTCTTATATGCAGCTTAACCAGATGGACGGGGTACACGCATGGCCTAGCTTTAATCTACAGATTGAACTTGTAACGCGTTTATGAGTATCTTTAAAATTACAGAACCAAGGACGAGTAGGAATTGAGGATTGAACATCAGCGTAGAATTTACCTTTAAAAGAACTAGTCTTTTGCCAATACATTTTCCAGGATGATAAAAGGCGTTGTCGTGCGACCTGAAGTAAATCATTGGGATAGACTCTGTAGTGGTCCATGCTTCCAGAATTTGTTGCATCTTTGGCACAAAGGTCGACCACCTCATTACCTTGATTTTTTACCATTGTGGTAAATGGCCAGGATTCCAACTTGAATTTTTTTAGAGTGACAGCGGAAGAGGGTGTCTTTAATTTTTAATATGTAGGGAAATTTATGTTTGGATTTAAACTGATTAGTTGCAATAGCCTTAGACAGCTAATAGAATCAGTCAGAATAACAGATTTATTTAGCTTATGGGACTCAATAAAAAACAAAGCTTCCAGGACTGCTATAGCTTCACCAGAGAATAGTACTGCCGTCAATAGCATAACAGTATGGTATCTATACTGCTAATATGTAATGTCACTTACTATTAATAAATTGGATATGAGCCTAGCAAATAAGCAGTAAGGAGATATACTGTTTTTATGCTTAGCAGTATTTGAATATTTATAAATTGATTAATTAGTCTTAAAAGCAGTATATCGCGATACTGTAATCTTGTTTAGTAGATGTTATAAGCATTTGCTTTAGGTTCCTTATTATACTGTAAGCATGTAGCTATACTGTATTCATGTTAAGACAACAGTTAATAGCGACAATGATCAGTGTTCTTTACCATGAAAGCAGTAAAGTAGCTATACTGTGCTTATGCTTAGGAAGAAAATACACATAAAGAGCTCTAATCTTATTATAAGAACAATAGGTATGTCATTCTTACTACAAATTTTAGTTGCTGCGAGAATATAATGCTACGTCTTAATTACAATTCCCACATAATGACGTACAACCCTGCTATATCTCACTACCGTCGTGAACATGCCCCACGTCGTTTGTATTTACCCAGTGATATAACTATTACAATGATGCATACTGATTTTAACAAATTATATCCAGACCTTGCTTGCTCTTACGAAGTTTACCGAAGAGTCGTAAAGAACCTTAACATTTCCTTCGCCGTGCTGGGAATGAAGAGAAGAACTTTGTGCTGTGTACAACGTACATTCTTGCGAATTTAACAAAGCTTCTAATACAACTTGTGCTACATGAACCAATCATGTCCAACATCGCCAACGCTATACAAACAGTAGGAAGGCATACAAATTAGACAAGAAAAATGTAAAAGAAGATAAAGATGACATAATTTACGCATATGTAGATTTCCAAAAGGTGGTAATGCTACCTCGCATGGACAGTTACAAAGTAGGAATTTTCTGCCTTATTGCATTTAATGAGACTTTTGCCCCTTTAGGTAAATTTACAAAACAAAATTCTCCTTTCGCTGTTTATGGCACGAAGCCATTTCAGGGCGAAATGTCCATGACATTGTTTCAACATTTAGAGTTTTTTTTCTACACAATCGGATCAAAAATGATTTTGTGATTTGGGCGGACAACTGTTCGTCACAGAATAAGAACTGGTAAAGTAAGAAGTAAATAGTGTCATTTACTTTTCTTGTCAATGTTGCCAACAGTTATTTAATTGAAACACGTTCTATTACTTCCAAGTATCTAGAACCAGGACATACTTTTAATTCAGCTGACAGCTTCCATCACCAAGTTGAGCAATCACTTACAAAAATGAAAAATGTTTGCGACTTTATGACTATATTGAAGCCGTTCGATCCTCTAACTCGGGAATTAATATCCCAAAGTTACTATATTTCCGTGATTTTACAAATTTTGTGACTATCATTCAGAGCAAAAAATGCGTGCCATGAAAGACCGGGAGTATATTAAGAATTTCACTGTTGTTAAAGTTATCCGTGGAGAGTATAACTTGTTTTATAAAAAATCTCACGCTGATGAGGAATTCAGAAGTTTAGTTCAGAACTTTTTACAATACAAAATTTTAAAAAGCAAACCGTTTCCTTGTGCTGAACAGAAAAGTTCACCAAGAGGTATCGCCTCTACACGAAAAGAGGAAATAGTCAAAGATCTCGTTCCCTTGATGTTACCCAGCCGACGGCAATTCTGGTTCGACTTGCCATTTGACGATGCATCCTTAGTCCTTTCCGAAGAATTTGAAGATTAGTTCTCATCGTTTTGTTTCCGTTGATCCTTAATTAATAATATGTTGAAATTCGTTGTTAAAGAAGACAGTAACTGTCTTACGTTTTAAGTTTTACTGTAATGTTAACTATTTTATGTTTTATACCAAAATAATTACTTATATAAGTTATAAAATTTTCTTTTCATAGCTAGTATTAGCGGATATCTTTGAGAAACGTAAGTGTTACTTAACTTTTACACTGTTACAGAAGAAACTTTTATGTCGTAGGCTAAATGGTTATAGCTTTTATTATTTGCAGATTTTATAAAAATGTGGATATAGATTATAGAAGAAAAAAATTACAGTTAGTTTACAACTATAATAAAAGTCATAGTCTACGTTATGTATCTCATTTTTCCTTATAAGAAAAATCTGTGATTTAAAGCACTTAATTAATATTGAGGAGACGGAGACAAATTAAGTTAACTTAATTCATATTCACGGTTGTGACAATGTGTAACGCTTAAGGCGAGGTTTTCCCAACACTTTAGGCAAAAACGCTCGAACGTATATCTATAAATATTATATTTATATACGCATCGACGACGGCATGGCTCACGCAAACCGAGCGATGCGGGTCAACGACCCTCAATCCGGAAGAACCGCGTAATATTTTTTTTAAAACTTATAGTTGCGCAAGAGTACGAAATATTGTGATATTTTTTATGCAATTTTTAATAAAATGTCATGTAAAATGTTTAGAGTCCAGTGAAATAATTAGAAAATGTTTATTATTATCAATTAATAATATTAAACATAATATATGTACCTATGTGTAGACTACAGTTTAGTTTAGTTTAGTAGACAATTTCAATATTATTTATTTACTAGAAAACCACCACAAAACCAGCTATATATCCAACTATTTGCTATATATATCCACAAGCTTGGTCATGATCTAGTAAATGAGACATTATGCCTCCATTTTCTTCTAAATTATCTATAATATAACCGTCACTTTCATTCTCATTTGCATCATCAGTCAGTGAAGATGGAGCAGTTGTATTAATATTATACATAGAAAAAAATAAATCAAAATACTGACGTTTTCTAGTGTTTCGTGTTCGTTAGCACACAGTTTCCTGATTTCAACGATTTTAGTTCCATGTGGCACAACAATTTCCGGAAGATGACTTTTAGTTGTTTGGCATTAGGGTTATCATTATAACCACCACGCATACGTATAGCTCCAAAAATAATATTGCGCGGCGGCCATCTTGGATTTGAAAAATGATCCCAAATTCGTTCTCTGCACCCTTGGATAGTATATCCATATTGTTGAAATCATAACTTGGCGCGGCGGCGAAACTAATAATTTTATAAATAATAGCTGGCAACAGAGCCTCTATCGTCTCGCTTTTTCGTTTTATCGAGTTTAAAATCACAAAGACTCTAAAGAAGTTTCACTTAAATTAAAATAATAAATCAATTATTTCCTTTATTTGATTTTACTTTTCTTATTTCCATCCCTCTTTTCTTTCGAGGATCTACTAGTTCGGGAAGAAGAGACTCCATGTAAAACCCTACAATTTGGAATTTCATTTTTTCTTCCCAAAATTTACGGTCCTGCATGATTTTAATAATATGCACAGGTTTTGTTTCACCTGACCAAATGCCAAATAGACAGTATTGCCGTCCAGTTACATGAAGTTGGCTTTTCTATAATGTTTTTGTAAGTGTAAACGTCGAGTCTATAAGGCTGTAAATCGAGCCTGGTTCGGCCTCGGTTTTCAGCCAGCTATTCGTAAAATTTCCCAAAACTACACCCATCTGTACTTGATAATCGCTTGTTTTTTTTTTATATTGTAAGTGTCTGTTTTTTTATTGTAACCTAAAATCTGAATCTTGTTATTTTTTATCGCGTTCTCTAGACCGTTTTATACGCCATTAAGGGGCATTTTATTTCAACAAGCGCATCTTTGCCCACGATCCCATCTGGTGAAGCTCCAATGAATGGATAATCCTTGTCAATGAACAGGCCACAAGACTCAATAGTAATTGATTCTTGCTCTTGCATTTGTTGTAGTGCTTGCTTTTCTTTCTCGATACCGTGAGCAATGGCAGTAATGTGTGATATTTTTTTTTATATAATATATTTTTAACTAATGAAGAAGTGTCGGTTGACTGTCTTCGTTTGCAGATAGGGCCGAAATTTGATGCTGTAACTGTTTTTTTCTTATATCTATCCATTCACTTGAATCTCTTTGCAGTACTGTAGATCTTTCAATCAGGTCTCTATTCTTAACTAGTGCTGTTAAATTATCAATAAAATGTTGTTTTGCTTTCTCTATTTGCTCTGGTGTCAAATCTGGAGCTGAACAGTTTGGTCCGTAATCATATTGCAACTTTGTTTTATCTTGAAATTTACGTATTTTTTTTTATGGGGTGCTCTTTATTGAGTTTCCTCTTTAGCGACCGTCTTTGTTGCATTTCTTTGAGTTTGCCTTTTGGGCTAACTCCTGTAAACGCTTTTTGTACACTTGAAATCGTTGATCCTTTATTAAAGGAAACCACAGCAGCAGAACATCTAGATTGATATCCATTTCTCTGAGAAAAAATTATTCGCTTTCCTCCGACGAATTTTGCGACATGGTTTGTATCAACATTCTCAATGAGACTGCGAGATTTTGCTGCTACAGTAGCAGCGACTGCATTTAACCTGAACAAAAATGTGGAATTCCGTATGATTATCATCTCATTTTTTTCATTTTGTCTTATAGAACAATAATAATCTTTACAAAAGCTGTGATCCCCGTAGGCATGATTTACTGCATTGTTAATATCACTGTGTAGCAGAGAAATGGAGGTGCTTTTAGGTTTATTTTCGAATTTACTGTGGTATTCTATGGATTTGACTATTGTTTTTCTCATAATCATAATTCTTGAATTTGTTAGAGTTTTCCTGCATGCTAGAGCATATTTGGTCTCTTTGATCAAACTTCGAAGTTTTTTACAACATTCAATTTTTTCTACAGTTATCTGATAGTTTTCATATGGATTTGCGGTTAGAATTTTAGAGTATGTAGAGGAATCGCCATCCGCAATCAAGCGTGAATATATCATTCCATACATCGATAAGGAAGATTGGAACCCCTCTACGATTATATCCGAGTCCATTGCACTTGAGGCACCACTATAATTTTTATAATAATTGTGATCATTTGGAACAATTTTTCGTTTATCAGCTCGTACGCAAATGAGGTAATATTTGTTCTTTACTCCTATTTAAAGCACTTCTCCGAATTTCTTGCCAATTATTGCTGCAGCACCAGATAAAGCTTTAAAATTTGTTCCATATGACCTTGCAGACCAACACCCGTCGACAAAAACGTCAATTATTGGCACCCCATTTATTGTTCTTCCCTCAGAAATCGCTGCATCTTTTTCACGCATTGCTGCAGCTTCCATCGATTCAACTGCAACATCTTCCCACTTCTCATACACCTGGTTCTGAATTTTGTCGAAAAGATTGGTATATTCAACGCAGAGAACACTTCCTGGAACTGAGAGTAACCGATGCCCGATGCTATAATTCCGCTAGCAGCTGCCATATTTGCATTTAAGCACTTTTCGTCGTTGTTCTCTTCGGATTTAATCACCACCAATTCATGGCATATATTACATTCAAATTTAAAAATTGATATCAGCCCTGATCTTTTCTCCCCTACCAATCTAAAATTTTCACTCTTACAATCGAAAAGACCATTATGGCGTGCTTTATTTTGTAGCTGAGCAAGAAAATAATTTATATCGACCAATCTTCTTCCAGTGACGGGAAGAAAATCATCTAAATCACTAACCGTCTCAATAGTCAATTCGGTTAGTTGGTTTTCAACACTGTAACGAAAAATGAAACTTATATGTAAAAACAAACATTAAAAAAAATGTTACTTGTATATTTAAATACTGCCTACTCATTTTCTGCATGGATGTTCAAATCATTGGTAGCTTCAAATTTGTCTGAATTAATGTCTACATCTCTTTCTTGTAATGCTCCTTCTGTATGTCTAAAAAAATTAACAATTTATATATAATAGTTATCTTCATTTATAAAAATACGTACCATATATATATATTATATACAGTGCTAACTCTTTTTAACGAATCATAAGCGACCGAGATTCTTTATAAAGAGCTTTAGTAATATGCAGGGGAGGAATAAATATTTTTGCAATGACAGGCTTTTTTCATTAGAACAAACGACGAGAAAAAGAGTTTAAAGTGTAAGTTGTAACTTGCAGGCTATTGGCTAGCACTCACCTAACGCCAGACACCAATGTCATTTCGACGTTCGATAATGTGGCAAAAATTTTATCACATGACTTTTCCTGGATGTCACTGGTTGTAGGGTGCACTTTGTATATTTCCCTGAAAATGACCTTACTTGATGACACTAAATTTAAATTATACCATCATCATATTAAAAGAAATGTGTACACTTACTAGACTAATGAGAATAAATTATCTGACTGTTTTTTTTTCATACAGTTGAATGTGTACAAAAAATAATCGACGACTATTATAATTTTTTTATGATAATAAGGGACGAGTCGAGACAAAGACATTCACCTGATGGCAAGTTATACGCCCTGCCCATTACAATGCAGTGCAATTCAGGATTATTGAAAAACAAAAAATTCTGAGCGACCGCGGCACCACAATTGCGCTCGTCATCTTGAGATTTTAAGCCAGAGAGTACTAGCATACTGATACTTACACATCATTATTTGATTTGGAAATGCGTATATTTGTCGAATATCCTGTGTTCTGTGTGTGTCCAGTATAACTAATAGGCGAGAAGGCAGAAAGCGAAGTTGATTTAACTGTTTGCTCTGTTAGTGATGTTGAGCTTTCATTTGATATTTTTTCTGTATTCTAAAATTTTAAACAAACATAACGTAACACTCGAATTCATTGCATTATTGGAATCATGAAATCAGGTACTTACGCAAAAATAAACAAATTATAAGATAAAATTAGATACGTATACGATACGATAGAAATAGGTACGAATACTACGAATTGAAAACCGTACTATAAAATAAGTATGCTAAAATACTCTATTTACATAAAAAAAAATGGCGTGCGTACAAAGTACAAATGTCAGAAGTGAAATTTCTTTTGTGTAACTTTAAATCCCGTTTATATCAATTAAGGATAGATTAGATTAGATTAGGATAAATCTGTTGTTTAACCAAATATTTTTTGTCAATATTAGAAATTATTAGATGTTCAACTGTTCAAATTTGCGCGGCGGCCATCTTGGATTTCAAAAATGATCCCAAATTCGTTCTCTCCACCCTCGAGAATCTCGGATTCGATATCCATATTGTTGAATTCATAAATTTGCGCAGCGGCCATCTTGGATTTCAAAAATGATCCCAAATTCGTTCTCTGCACCCTCGAGAACTTCGGATTCGATATCCATATTGTTGAAATCATAAATTTGCGCGGCGGCCATCTTGGATTTCAAAAATAATCCCAAATTCGTTCTCTGCACCCTCGAGAAACTCGGATTCGATATCCATATTGTTGAAATCATAAATTTGCGCGGCAGCCATCTTGGATTTCAAAAATGATCCCAAAATCGTTCTCTGCACCCTTGAGAACCTCGGATTCGATATCCATATTGTTGAAATCATAAGTTGGCGTGGCGGCCATCTTGGATTAAAAAAAAAAATTGCAAGACACAAGGCTATAAGGCCGACCGTTTATGTGTTTAGTGAAATGAGCGATTACAAAAATTCGCCCGCCACCCGCACCTGTCTCAGTCCCCTTTGTCGTCATACCCCCGCGCCCCTGTACCGCGCAGGCGAGGACTCAGATAAACGGTCGGCCTATAGTAGGGAAGATGTTCTACTTACTAGCGGCCGCGCGCTAAGCCTGCACGATACAAGGCTAGTAGGGGAGCCCGTGAATAAGAAATACTCTTCCTCAATCGGTGTCAATCGCTCTCTCCCTTGAACAAAAACCTCCTCCTCTTCTTGAACAAAAACGTCAAATTTTCGTGACGCTCTATTGCGTTTCATTCGTAAAAATTTTACCCTCATGCGCCTAAAGAAGTTTCACATCAAAAAAGCATTACAATATTATATAGGTAACTCGTAAATAAAAATATAAGCTTAGGTGGCCCAACAGTATATACATCCGCTGAGTCTCACCACAAAGCACCCGGATCGCGCCTCGCGTGTTTGTTTTCGAATTCATAATATTATGTACCTACGTTAATTCGAGGCTTTATAAGATCTGCAACGTTCTTGTGATTCCTCTGGTGTTACAAGAGAGTAAGGGCCGTGATGATCATAACATCACTTGACCCGCCAGTCGCCAAGATATATCACGACTGGTCACGACAAAATAATATAATGTCAATGTGATTTATTAGGTACTGTAGGAATATAAATTTTCGATATACTCTACGTAATTTTTTAGAAAAAGTTTGCAACTCTATAGTATTCATACAAAACTCCCGTGTAGCTTATTCAAAATAATAATAATATGTATATTTTATTATTATATAAGTATATTTTATTTTAGTACTTACCGATTTCCATTTATATTTAGCATAATATGCTGCCTCAGCTGACGTAAGCTTCTCTTTACTTTTTTTAAACTATGATTCCCCATTTGTACTTGTTTGGTCTGATCTACTGAAACTACGCGCGTGTATCGCGAGAGAAACGAACACAGTACCGTTCTTGACAGTGGTCACGGGCGTACTGCTGGTATGAGCGAGCATGCAATCAAAGCGTCGCGCTAGGTTTATTTTGAAAAAAAAAATTCTATAAAATAATTCACTAAATGTATTAAAAAACCAACAGAGAGAATTTAGAAATAGTAATAAACTATCGAATAAAATTAGTTTTGTGTTGATATCTATCATAGTTTTAACATGAATAAATCAATCATCATAATTCATTTCACATGAATCATCAAAATAAATTTAACATAAAAAAGACTATTTTTTAAAAAATAAATTTATCGAGAGTTTTTTTCGTAATCGTGTTTTCGAAACTGCAATAATTTAGTTAAAGAAATGAAGATAAACATGTCAAAAAGCTGGAACGTTAGTATTTGTAGAAGTATTTTAAGTAGATTTTTAAAAATGTTAATTTCTGGGACTTTAGCGCCTTAAAGACTAAGTTAATTAAGTAAAGTGAAACTTTATTTTTCATTTGTTAAATGAGCATAAGAGCTGCTTAATAATCGTAAAAACAAATGTGATAAAAACAAAAATATATGTTGATTTTCTTAACTAATTTCAACTTTCTGCAATTTGAAAACAAGATAGCTTTTAAAATACATACATTAAAAAAAAATTGTTTTATTGTAACAATTACAGCTTGATTAAATAAAACTTATAACCCATATAAATTTAAAAATTTGTATGGATACTTAGCTTATACCCAGTAAAATTCACTCTTACTGTATTTATGCTAAGTGACCTCTACCACAGATCTACAGCAGATACATAGCATAATATTATTTATATATTCTGCGTCTATATATTGCGGATTTGATTTACAAAAAAATTAGATAGGCGCTGAGATTATCTTTCATTTAAGGTATCAACAATCATGATCTGACCACAAATAAAAAAATTATTGATGATTTTCGCAAACAAACTTTAACCGCGTTTTTCTCGAAACCGCCTAAACCTGACTTACTGTGTTTATGCTATTGACGGCAGAGTAGTATCTAGTGGGTATTAGAAATAACATCAAAAAAAATTCTAAATGAATCAATTTTGAGAAAATAAATGCCTTTTATTAATTTTAATTAATGCTTGGGGGGATCTAGATCGAGAAAAAACAACCACAGTGCTTTTAGTGATAGATAAGGACAATCCATGCTTTACTTAGAACAATCTAATTATATATTTAATGAAAACGAAAGGATTTTGGACCTAGTCCTGACCACTCTTCAAAATTCTACCGAATCCTCTGTTGATCCCTTGCTGAACGTTGTTCCCCATCACCCGGCCTTGGAAATATTTTGCCATATACAGAAATTAAATCCAATGCCCCATATTCGTACTCGCAAAAGAAATTTCTTTAAGGCAGGCTATCAAACTATAAATGCTGTAGTCAAACAAGTTGAATGGAAGTCACTCTTAACACCACTGCCATGTGATGAGGCTGTAAGTGTGTTTTACACGGAAATAAACAATATCGTTGATACATACGTGCCCTTGATGAAGCCTAAATCACATAAATACCCCATTTGGTTCAGTAGAGGGTTAATACGCACTCTCAGACGAAAACAAAAGCTGTGGGGTCGTTGGAAAACCTATAAAAATCCTCGTGATTATCAAGAGTTTTCTCTGTTAAGAGCGCGAGTGAAAATGCTTCTTAAGATATGTCATAATCGGTATATTGAATGTGTTGAAGATTCCCTAAAAAGCAACATTAAACATTTTTGGAAATATACTTCCTCGCTAAAGCAATCTAACTCAGGGTATCCACATATCATGAAGTACGGAAATACTTTGTCTAGTGACCCAAACGCCATTGTTGAAATGTTTTCGCAGTACTTTCAATCAGTTTTCGAGCCTACAGCAAACGAGGTTCTCTCTGATTCCAGTGCTGTTGGTGAGAGTATCGTCAATGACTCGCATGTTCTAATTAGTCACGTATGCATCTCCCAGGCGGAAATAAGCAGAGAACTGCGTACACTCGACCGCAATAAAGGCCCTGGACCAGATAATATCAGTCCAATATTTCTTAAACACACACACGAGTCAATTTGTGTGCCACTAGAAATTATTTTTAACAAGTGCCTGTCAACAGGCTGTTTCCCCAGACTCTGGAAATCGGCCTACATTACACCCATTTTTAAATCTGGAGCAAGAAATGACATAGAAAACTATCGTCCCATTTCTATCCTCTCTACAATTCCCAAAGTACTAGAAAGGCTATTGCACCGTCATGTCCTCTCCAGCTTAAAAAATGTTATTATTGATCAACAACACGGTTTTGTTGCCGGCAGATCAACTCTCACCAATCTTCTCGTATTTACCAACTTCATTTTCACCGGCTTAGATTGTAAAACACAAATAGACACTATATACACAGGCTTCCAGAAGGCTTTCGACAAGGTTGACCATGTATTACTCTTACAGAAGCTTTCTTTCAATGGCATTAAAGGTAACCTCTTGAGGTGGTTTGCGGCCTATCTGCAGGACCGCATTCAGTCGGTAATTGTTAATGGATATCGTTCCTCTCCAGTTCGCGTGACATCCGGTGTACCGCAGGGCTCTATTCTTGGACCCTTGCTCTTCACTATTTTTATCAATGACATATCTCTTCTTTTTGCTTTTCACATTGTCATTATTTACTTTACGCTGATGATTTAAAGCTGTACAAAACAGTTACTTGTCCATCTGACGCTGTCCGTATTCAGGAGGATCTTAACAGACTTGATGCATACTGCACACGTAATAAACTATACTTGGCATACAAAAAGTGTAAACATATCGTGTTCACCAGAAATAAAAATATTATTACGACTCATTTTCAGCTCGGCAATCAACAGCTGACGTCAGTTTCTACCATCAAAGATCTGGGTATTCATTTAGACCGCACACTAACCCTCGGCACCCATATAGGCCATATTCTAAATAGCTCTCTTCGCATGCTAGGCTTTATTACACGTGTGTCCAAGCAATTTAAGGACAAGTGTACTTACACATATCTTTATAAGTCCCTCGTGTGACCCCAACTAGAATATGCAAGCCCAATATGGAATCCTTTTTACTCGATCCACGAAAAAAGAGTCGAGACTGTTCAAAAAAAGTTCTTACGCACATTAAATTATCGTGTAAAAGGAAATCGAGCCCACTATAATGATTTGTTGCGTGAATACAACTTTCTTCAGCTATGTCAGCGCCGCACTATAACAGACTGTGTAACTTTAAAGAAAATATGTACTGGTGAGCTGACATCTTCTGAGCTCCTCAGTCTCGTAGGCTTTCACGTCCCAGCCAGGTCTCTCCGCACATGCATTACTTTTCGTGCTCCCCTGCTGTGTTCAGACACAGTTTAGAATTAAAATTAAAATCGTTCTTATCGTTGCCCCAAGTTTAGTTTTAATTAATTTCATTTGTCTACATCTTTTAAATTAGTTACTTCTGTGAATGTTTGCGTTTGTGACTGTATACCTTTGATTTTTCTTTTTGTTATTATTGTATTTGTGAAACATGTGTTAGGACGCATCTACATTTATATTTTGTATCTCTTTCCTATATTGTTCAGTTCTTGTGTTGTGTTTGTTATGTTTCCTTGTAATAATAAATAAATAAATAATAAATAAATAATAATCATTGAGATAGCTAATAGCTGAATTAAAGCGAAAAGCAGCCTCCTCAATTTTATTAACAGACACATAGAGGGCCAAGTCATCGGCATATTGGAGTATTTCACAAAAGGAATTGACTGAGTGTTCTAAATCATATATGTAGATACTGTAGAGTACAATTTATTCCGGCATCTGGTTGAGCACAGATGAAGCAACGTTCTTTTAAACGGTATTGCGAAGAAATATGACCAAATCTGCAGCATTTGTTGCATTGGATGGTAGGTAGAATAAATGTCTGTACTGGTAATGAGGTGCAAAAACAATACACTCTATCTGGGAGCTTTTATCTGGGAGCCCTATGAATGTTAGTACCACCGTTGGAGTTGGAATCCAAATAGTATAATTGTTGTCAGTTGACTTTCTATTGAGCCCGCGTGCCCTAATAACACGTCCAAACCCCTCAGGAACCTCAATAGAAGAGACTAGATCCTCTAAAGTCCACTCCACTGGGATATCTCTTATAATATCCATGCGGGTCACATTATATGATGGTATAATGGCGTCATATTTAGCTGCTATGATACTGTTGTGTTCCAGAAATGCATTCGCGGCATCAGCTGTTTTAAATTCAACAGACATTCAGTTGCGACCTATGCGTTTAACACCATCCTTGACAACACCCCTAATCTCATTGTGGTGTAAAAAGTGTCGAATCTTAATTGGTCGAAGTATCGTGTTTGATGAAGGTTCACAGTCTTTACTCACGTACCAAAAAAGGAGCAACATCTTGATTCGAATAACGTTTTCTATTTCCTTCATATTCTGGCACGGTATATATTGACTGTATGGATCCTATTGTTTGTGAAATAGAATTTTTCTTTGTCAGTTGAGAAGAAGCAGGAACTACTTCACTTTGTCGTTTACTGGAAGAGTACGGGTCGAGTCCATAGCCAGGGGGGATGGGATATTATTGGAATTTTGATCAGAAACGTAACCTCCCCCGGGATCGGGGGGAGGGACTCCACCAATCATGCTTATACAAATGCAATACTTACAATAATTATTCAGATAACACACTTATAAATAAACACTCAAATTACTACTTACTACGGATGCAGGTGTTGAACTTGAATGCACAAAATGCACTTGGTATCTTCTGTCATTTATCTAAGGCTTTTGATTGTGTCCAGCATTCAACACTGGTCAGGAAGCTATGCCACTATGGTATAAGAGGATCTGCACTCGATCTTCTGATCTCATATTTAAATAATAGGATTCAGAGGGTCGAGGTGAATGGCAGGAGATCTCCTGGGACTCCTCTCGGTATGGGGGTACCACAAGGGTTTATTCTTGGACCCTTCCTCTTCCTAATTTATATAAATGATCTAACTAACCTTGTAGAAAAAAAACACAAGGTGGTATTGTTTGCGGATGACACTTCACTTATATTCAAAGTGAAACGAAGCCAAGTTTTGTATGACGAAGTAAACAATGCTCTATCTGACATCGTGTACTGGTTTAGCGCCTATAACTTATTGTTAAATAATCATAAAAGCGAATATATTAAATTCACCGCGCCAAATGTCAAAAATGTAGATGCGAATATTTTATTAAATGGAGAGGTGGTAAAACCAGTGGAATCTGCTATATTTCTTGGCATTACTCTTGATTCCAAATTGCAGTGGGGCCCCATATTGAAGGATTGGCGAATAGGCTTAGTTCTGCAGCATATGCGGTTGAGAAAATTAGACTTTATATATATAGACTTTATATATAGAAATTAACTGACATAGATACGGCGAGATTAGTATACTTTAGTTATTTTCATAGTATTATGTCCTATGGTATATTGTTATGGGGCAGTGCGGCCGATATTAATACTATCTTTGTGCTGCAGAAGAGGGCTATTCGCGCGATTTATAACCTAGGTCCTAAAGAATCATTAAGAGAAAAATTTAAAGAAATAAACATTTTGACTGTTGCTTCTCAATACATTTTCGATAATGTTTTGTATGTTCATAAGCACATTGAGGAATTTTCTAGAAACTGTGACATTTATAATGTTACCACGAGGAACAAACATAAACTTGTTATGCCTACTACTCGGTTGGGTCGAGTTAGTAAGTCTTTTGTTGGGCGATGTATATGCTTCTACAATATGATCCCAGAAAATGTACAAAACAAATGTGTTACGAAATTTAAAAGAATTGTTAAAAAACGTTTGTGGGAAAGGTTATTATAGCATAAACGATTTTCTTAATGACACCACGGACTGGGATTAAAGCGTACACCCTCAGGCTCTTTACTTATTAATGTTTATTGTACGATATTTACATTGTAATCCATATTTTATATTAAAAAAAAAGCCCGCTGAGTTTCTTGCGCCCATTCTTCTCAGGTCTGAGGCAGTCTCTTTTGAATGGGTGGTAGATTTTGACGTTCAATAAGTGATTTTAAATCCTATTTTGAATAAAAATATTTGAATTTGAATTTAATCAACAGAAATTAAAATGCAGCAAACATACACGATAACTAATAATAAGAAATTGCTTTAAACAAATTCACTTCCCGCTCAAATTTTTTGGATATCCGTCATAGATTGACAACCGACAGACTTCAAATCTTTATTATTTATTTATTTATTGTTAACAAGAACGGTCTATAACCAATTACACTTATTAACACAGAATATACTTAATACTGTTTACAAATAAAATTAAAAAAATAACATAAAATTCAATTAACAATAAAATTTAAACAACGTCAAAACAATAAGAAAAATTTAAATATACAGAGATGTTGATACAATACACGAATTCTGAAGATTTTGATTTTTGAAATTATTTTGACACCGACTTTTGACAACTGACAAACCACTGACATTGATAAAATGTCTTCTTCTATTGAGAGTTCCTCATTAAATTAGTTAAAATCATGATTGTCGTTGTGTTGGCTTTGGTTCAGGGGAAGAGTCGAACATTGTCCAAACTAGAAGTCAACGACAACACGCGCAACAACAATCTACCACCACTGCAGATTAACCTGATGAGCGTGTCAATCTCACAAATGAGCCACTCTTTCCTGCAATTCCTGTTCCCATGGAGGTTCAAGAAGCTGTTGCATCTACCTCTGCGACGCTATTTGCAGAACCAACAATTGCTGCTCCAAAAACAAGGGCACAAATACAACGTGAGTACAGACAGCGGATTGCTGCATCCAAAACTCCGGCACAGGCAGCAGCTGCAAGAGAAGCACGTAATGTAAGAGATCGAAACAACAGATTACGCCAAGCTGCTAACTTGGTTATTGCCAGTGGTTCTCTAGAAGCGACAACTTCATTCTCATCTCGTTCAGGGCAAAGGTTAAACACCGTCCATATTGATACTCGACGACAATTATTTACCGACCAACAACGTCAAACTTTAGCAACAGAACCAGCAGAAACTAGATTAGAAGTATCATCTAATCAACTAAACATCAGTGAACGATTGATTTCGCCTCGTCTACCATTTATGCAAGTGCGTCGTCTGCGCCATGATTTCTCTTATGGAATCATAGGACAAGTGATAAACGTACCAGTCAACGTTCAAGAAATGGTAAAATGTACAACTGTCTCGCACATGATATTATGCTTGGTTATTCAAGTGAACAAGAGAAGAGACAATACTAAGGTAAACTACACAAGATGACAGTGGCAGAAACCGATGGATTACCGTACCTGCTGCCATTGGCAGAAGGATATCCCTACATGATAACTTCTAACATAGATGTCGCTGATGGGTTAGTAAATGGATCTATTGGTGTCTTGCGACATATCGAACGTCAGCAGTCAAATGTAGATGAAAATTCTGGAGAAGCAGGACCATCGACCAGTACAACTTCGCCAGCAGCTAGAGAAGAAATTGTTACTTTATGGTTCGAGTTTCCAGAAGAAACAACAGGAACCACAGCCAAAGTTAAATGTCGACATCACGTGCAAAGCAAGCCAAATACTTTGTCTACAAACTGGGTACCAGTTTATAAGAAAATAGTAAACATTACACTAACAAAAACTATAAAATGCAAACGAAAACAGTTTCCTGGCGTTCCTGCTTGTGCCATCACTATTCACAAGTCTAAAGGTGGGACGTTTGCTGTCATTGTTTATAAATACTCATCCAAGCAACCGCAACAGTTGGTGTACGTGGCGCTGAGTCGGGTAACAAGTTTAGAAGGCTTGCATATTATCACCGAAAAAGATGCTCCATTTCGGTTTAAACACGGACGGGAGGGAAACGATTCACAGACAACAAGAGATATCCGTAACGAATACATTCGACTTCGTGGACACACACTTCGAACAATTACTGATAATGCTTTACTGCATTATCAGTAATTATTCGGTAATGACTCAAACAATGCAGGACAAACTTTAATAATGAACCTTAATTCACAGAGTTTGCGTGCTCACTTTGCAGATATTGAAAAAGACACAGTGATTCCAAGGTCTGAATATTTCATTCTGACTGAAACGTGGATGCGTGACAATTGTGATCCAATTTCAATTGAAAATTTTGAATGTGTAACCCGGCAGAATAATCGATCAGATTCTGAAACAAATGCAGCAGATGGAGTGGCAATTTATAGAAACTTATCATCGACATCCACAGCCAAAATTCTCAACGTTGAACTTTCGGATACAACCCGCCTTATTAGAAACACTGGTGACGTTTGCTTAGCAGAAGTTACATGCTTCACCGCTGATACCACGTGCAAAATGGTTCTTGGCGCAGTTTATATTCATCCTGGAGCAAGTATTTCTAACATCAGTGTTCTGCTACATCAAGCACTATTTCCGTATGTTTATAACAGCCAGTATGTACATCCCATCATGGAAGTTGATACCGATATACCAATTCTTCTTTGTGACGACTTCAACACAAATGTGAAAAATGACGAAACATTCATCAAATTCATGAAGGACATGTTTAATGTCGATTGTGCATCAGACGTTAATAACTCAACAACACTAGGAGGCACCACCATCGATTTGACTTTTTCAAGACACATTAAAGTCGAAACATTCCCTACTTTTCCTACCATCGTCCTATTCTCAACAGAATAACACAGATTGTAAGAAATTAAATATTACACATGTTTAAAAGTTGTAAAACAATTGCTCAACGCACATTTATACCTGTAAAAACTATTAAATTGTAAAAAAAATTGACATAATTGTATTAATGCGTACAAATAAATCTAACTTGATCAATTTCATTGTGATTTCCAATTACCTCCTTCTCTATATACATACAAATCTATTAAACAAATGAAATTAAAATTTTCTTTTGAAAAATGCTACCATTCCATCAGTATTTTCTTAAGACGTTGTCACGTTCATCTATCATCAGTAAACCGACTTTACAGACAACCAATTTTTTTGTTGAAAAGTGGCCGGTTTTTGTGTTTTACCTATTGTTTATTGGTGGTGGTGTAATTTAGTGTGTTGGGAATGGAGGTGGAACCCCCTCCGGTTCCATCAGACCCTGATGGGTCTAGAAATACGTCTCGACAGGCTGCCTCCTCTCGGAAGCGGCATGTCAAATCCGATGAGCCCGCTACAGAAAGCGGGAAAAAATCAGGTTTAAATCCCCCCCAAGCGTCCCTACAAACTATGTACACGCATCCTTCGTTCGCTGAAGGCCCTAAAGGTTACAGTAGGGATGACAAAGGTCCGTTTATAAACTATAGTTCACGTTTACAGGGAGGTCTCGGACCCATCTGCAGGCATCTATCCGTGCATTGAAGTTTGGACTGTTCCTACACCAAAATAAATTCACACACATTGTTAAGGACGGTGTTAAAAGTGTTGGCCGCAACAGAGTAAGTGTCGAATTTTCAAACGCTCAAGCAGCTAATGACTTTCTAAGTAACCAAATTCTGACTTTGACAAAATATAAAGCAGCAATTCCGACTTTTAACATTACTCGGATGGGCCTAGTCCGAGGTGTCCCTATAGACTGGTCTGTGGAGGACTTTGTTGAATCCTTGGAACTGCCGACTGGCTGTGGCGAGGTTTTGAAAGCCCGCCGCTTAAACCGCAAGAACATCATTAAAGGTATTACCGAGTGGGTGCCCACTCAATCGGTTGTTTTTACTTTTAGAGGCCAGATGCTTCCCTCAAACAATTTTTCATTTTATACGTCCCTCCCGGTAGAAATCTATAAATTCCCGACTATTCAGTGCCTGAATTGCTGTCGTTTTGGCCACGTTAAAGCACAGTGTAGGTCTAAGCCCAGGTGTTACAGATGTGCCCAGCTCCACACAGGCGAGTCCTGCGATGTTCCAAAAGAAAAAGCTTCCTGCTTATATTGCTCAGGCACTCATTTTGCGTCGGATAAGAACTGTCCAGAGTTTTTACGCCAAGAAAACATAAAGTTTGTTATGTCTCAGGATAATATATCGTATTTAGATGCATCGGCTCGTTTCCCCCCAGTCCGCAGGTCATATTCGGAGATAACAAGGGAGTTCTTCTCCTCTCCTACATTCTCCCCTCTGCCCGTTAACTCTTCCCAACCTACCAACTCATCTCAACCCAGCTCCAACCCTAAAAGATCCTATCGGGAGACAATTATTCGTTCTCCTCGCCTCCGTACCCCCTTAGCAAAGGGGTTACAATAAGCAGGCCCATGACGCTATTATCAATCTCCCACCCTCCTCTCTTCCCAATGGCTGTGCTCTTGGCAACAGCCAACCCGACTTCCTTCAATCCCAAGGAAAAATGTTAGAAGACCTCTCGTCATTACTCCTCAGCATCGTTGCTCCATGCAGCGAACTTCCATTACCGTCCACCGTTGCCCAAAATCTATCCCGTCCTTTTAAGATCTTGAACAATGGCCCCAACAGTTCTTCTGCAATGGAACTGTAAAAGTATCCGTGCTAAGAAACAAGATCTTATATCATTAATTAACCTTCATAGCCCTGTTATAATTGCCATCTCGGAGACATGGCTGAGACCTGGAGCCCGATTTTGAGTCCCTGGTATCTTCTGTTTGCGGGATGACAGAGATGGCGGCTATGCGGGTAGTGCAATTTTCATTCGGCAAAACATTTCTTTTTCTTCTATTCCTATCCCCCCTCACAGTAATCAGATTAATGCTGTTGCTGTGAGAGTTGTAAATATTCCCTTCCTCTCTTTGTATATTCCACATCCAAGCCCCTCCTTATTCCAGAAATTGAAACTATTCTAACTTCTCTCCGCAGTCCCACTGTGATTATGGGTGATTTTAACGCCCACCACACTTTGTGGGGGAGTTACAACTATGACGGGTTTGCTCCGTTGTTGGTTGACATCTTTGAGGATATGAATCTTTGTATCCTGAATGTTGGCTCCCCGACCCGTAGAGTTTACCCCAATCAGAACCAAAAATCGGCAGTAGATCTATCCCTTTCTTCAACTTCCCTTGCATCTCAGCTATCCTGGCAAACTCTTCCTACTACCTACGGTAGCGACCACTTTCCTATTATCCTTACTCTAAATAATAGGTCACTTCCTCTTCCCAATCCTAACCCCTTACTAAAATATAAATTGCGGAACGCAGATTGGTCTCGCTATGCTCAAACCGTGGATGATTTGTTGGACTCCCTTCCTGATCTTCAGTGTGATGGTAACCTCTCGACTTACTATGAACAGTTTGTCAAATCTCTTATTTCTTCGGCCGATTCCAATATTCCCCGTAAAAATCTTTCTGTCTCATATAATTTGCCTTCGCCTCCCTGGTGAGATGGGGAATGCAAAGACTTGTTCAATGAGAGAGCAGCAGAGAAAGAGTACGCAGCCCAAATGACACAAGAGAACTTCATAAAATATAAACGTATTGATGCTAAAACTAAAAGGGTGGTATCAAAAAAGAAAAAGCTTGGCTGGACTAAGTTCTGTGAATCACTTAACCCCAGATCGCCTTCTTCTATTGTTTGGCTAAACATAAGAAGATTCCGCAGAACCCTTAACTACTTCGATCCAAACTCCAACAATCCATCTGAGTGGCTTAGTACTTTTGCTGACAAACTTGCTCCACCGTATGTTCCCCATCCGGACGATTTCCCTATTTCTACGCCAGCACCCATAATGTGCGAAATGGATGCTCCCTTTTCTTTTTCAGAGCTTCAGATTGCTCTTGGAGGTCTAAAAGATTCATCCCCTTGAGAAGATGGTGTACCCTACTCTTTTTTGGTAAATTGAAATAACAAATCTAAATATTCCTTTCTAAATTTGATTAATGTTTTTTTTGAAAAAGGAATAATTCCAGATTCCTGGAAGTCTCAAATAGTGATCCCTCTTCTCAAGCCTGGGAAAAAAGCATCAGATCACAATGCAAACAGACTTATTGCACTATCGTCCACCTAAGCAAAAGTTACGGAGATCCTTCTTAAGAACCGATTTGAGTGGATCATGGAAGGCAGAGGACTGCTGGCCCCTTCGCAGTTCGGTTTCCGCAAGGGCCTCAGTACTGCAGACAGCCTCAGTATACTGACTACAGACATTCGAACTGCCTTTGGTAAGGGTGAATACCTTGTGGGTGTTTTTATCGATGTAGCCTCTGCATATGATAATGTACTTCTTCCGTTGCTCAGGCAAAAACTGCACCAGCTGAGTGTACCGCCGAGGATAACACATTTCATTTGTAACCTGCTTTCTGGCAGGTCAGCTATAGTAAAACACTAGTCCTCCAGTATCCCACCCAGATTAGTGTGGAAAGGTCTTCCTCAAGGCCACGTTCTCAGTCCTTTGCTATACAGCATATATACTCAGGATCTAGAATTGTCCGTTAATAATTTTTGTAACATCTTGCAGTATGCTGATGATATTGTCCTTTATCATAGCTCAGGCTCTGTAGAGGAAATATCCCAATGCTGCCAATGCCAAACTCTGATTTGTACTATTTAGGGCAATGGCTCTCCGACCACGGCCTATCTTTGTCAGTGACTAAATGCCAGGCAGTTGTGTTTACAAGGAAGAGATCTATCCCTACCTTTAGCTTTTACTATGAGGACCAACTCATCAACTTGGTAGATAAGGCAAAGTTCCTTGGAGTTATCCTTGATTACAGACTGAACGGATTGGCTCATACCGAATATGTAATTAATAAATGTGAAAAGGGCATCAATGTTCTACGCGCAGTAGCGGGAGTCTGGTGGGGTGCTCATGCCTACTCCCTCAAACTCTTATATAATGCTTTAGTTCGTAGCTATATTGATTACTGTTCATTTGTTTTAGAACCCTTAAAAAAAACAGTGTCTGAGAAGCTAAATAAAATTAAATATCGTTGCCTCAGAATTATTCTGGGTGCAATGAAGTCTTCCCCCACTAACGCTCTACAAGTCGAATGTGTTGATCCTCCTTTTCATCTCCGACGGCAATACCTATGTGACCGGTTTGTCAGCAAAATGTTACAGCTTTCCTTCCACCCATTGTGGCCCAAATTGTACCAGCTATCTCAAGTCCTTAGCACACGCAATCCCTCCTCTTATCTATTGGATAGGTTCCGTAAGTTTACCAATCTTCCTCATCCCTTGTTATCTTTATCAATGAGTCCTCTATTCTCCACATCATATAAAGCCCTGGTTTTCAATCCTTCCGTCGTTACTGATCTTGGTTTGGTCAAAGGAGCTCCCGATACTAATTCGAAATTTCAATGCTTAGTTTATCAGAATTGGTCAAATCACCTTCTTATCTACACTGATGCTTCAAAGTTGTCTCAGCAAAGTTGTGTTGGCGCAGCCTGCTGGGTCCCCAGCTTTAAAGTAATTTTACAATTCAAATGTCCTCCTGAGTCTTCATTTACAGGGGAGGCCGTTGCCTTATTAGAAGCAATCCTGTTTACCCGCTCCCATAACCTGAATCGAACTGTTATTTTTACTGACTCCCTTGGTTGTTTATCATCCATCAAGGAAAACCCATTCCGGAGTAAGTCAAGACATCCAATTATTCTTCAGATTAGGGAGGCTTTATTTTCCTGTCATCAAAATGGAATAGACATAACACTGGTCTGGATTCCAGGTCAATCTCGCATTGCAGGCAATGAAACAGCAGACTCTTGTGCTAAATCTGCTATACAAATGGGTTCTTATGAACATTTTAAAAATAGTTTCCAAGATCTGAGTGCACTTTCTAAAACTTATCTCGACAAGTCCTGGAATACATACTGGAATGAATCAAAATTGGTTAAAGGTAAATTCTATGCCTCGGTCCACCCAGATATACCAAGGCGTCCATGGTTTTTTTGGTTTGGCTTGGACGACGGTACTGTATATCATATAGTATTTTCCTGTCCTAAACTTCTTCATCCCCTTTGTGACGTTCTTCCACCGAAATTTCCCCGTCTAGTAAACGTTGAATGTTTGTTAACGTCTGTGTTTAGTCCATATTGTATTTTTTTATGTAAATATAATAATATTAAGCTGTAAATATGTAATGTAGAGTGTATTTTGTATAATAATGTGTTGTTCCAGGCTAGAAACTAACCATATAAAATATCGCTATACTCAAAAAACCTGCCACTTATAAATTATCCAAATTAAATTCATAAAAAATTTCCATTCAGAACGGGTCTCTCCAATTCCACTCGACATTGGCGAAATAATTCGCGCCCGACTGGGTGCAGCCACACGCCATATCTCAAAAATTGAATTAAAATCATGTTTTTTGTACGTTATGGCAACATTGCGTACCTACTATAGAGACGTATTAGATAAGAGAGATTTATCTAACGAATATGAATAAGGGATTTTATCGAACGTTCGATAGGCATTCACGCGTTTTAAATAATATAGCTTTATATATTCGAAAAGCGTTTTATTATGATTATGGCAGTTAGAAATTTAAAACTATAGACCGTACCTACATATCTTGGATGCAGCACCTTACAGACTAATTTATTAAATATATTACAGGCATTGTAAAATACTCTAATTGATTTAAAAGAGTGGTTTGAGTTTCTTGTAAGTTTTTTCACGTGCTTTACGTTTTTCCAACGTTATATGATAGGTACCTACATTCAGTAAGTTTATTTGACTTTGAAAAATAGTATAGGTTTATAATCCCAGAGCTGGACGATTTTCTGTTGGTTAGTGAAAAGCCCTGTCCATATCCTATTGATGCTCCTTTAATTGGAATATGCTTTAAATAAATTACAAAAATGTTTCGAGGACCTATTATTAGGCCGTCGTCTTTAAAGCTATTATCTTTCCATTCTATACGTCAACCGGTCAAGATCATGTCGGACAATTAACGGTCTCATATATCTAACAATAATAGCACTAAGTAGGTGCTATCAAACATGTACCTATTATGACGTAATTTGCTATCTTGATTCTAGTTGGTAAAGCGACAATAATATACCCTTTGTCCAAATTTCACCTACCAACCTAGCTAATAGCAGACATAATATTATTAGTATCTAATAGAGCTACTGCTGCACGCTACGGCACGCTGACAGACAATCAAATAGTGGAGTCTTCGTAACTAATAATAATTATGATATGTCTCTTTTCGATTAGGTATTCAAAAAAGCCCGTATGCCTTTCTTAAAGCCCAGCAACGCTCCTGTAATTCCTCTGGTGTTGCATGAGAAAGGCGGCGGTGATCACTTAAGGTGATCCGCATGCTCGTTTGTCCTTTTCCTCCATATACTTAGCTATACACATACCTACCTATAATAATGCTGTAGATAAGTAATTAGAAATATTAACATTACAATAATCAACACATGAATATAATATAAACTCAATTCTGTTATCTTTTGGCATTATATTAAATGAGATATTCATTATAAGATTTAGCTTATACAATAGTACCTTGACCTTGTAAATATTAAACCTACCTATTATGTAATAATTCAAGGTCGATCACCTATTCGTATATAATAATATTACCAATATAATTCCGGAAGAGAAATAGAATTATCGAACGCAGGTGTCACGAATTTAATTTAAATATTATTTATTGCCAAATATTATTGGTTTAATAATTTATATTATTAGATTTAGTGACCTGCCTCAGTTAATAATAGTGTATTGCACTATGTACCTTAAAATTCAGACTATTATTTCTCTTCATGTGTTCTAGCTGGCTTTTTGTTATAATACCTACACCTCAGACTGGCAATGCTTCTGTAATTCTTCAGGTGTTGCAGGGGAATGTGGGCGGCAGTGGTCACTTGGGCCCGATATCCACCATAAGGTAGAGGAGTGGTCATATTGTATTATAATAACCAAACAGATTTAGTTATTTCCACATCTCTCCGCTTAGCTTCGGTGGAAAGAGATCAAGTGGAGATGAGAGAAGATATCTGACATTTTAACTGACTTTAAAAAAGGAGTAGGTTCTCAATTCATTGGTATTTTTTTTATCTTTGTTACCTTAGAAATTCAACTGTGTGATCCGAATGTGACTTTTTTAGTTGAAAGCTGGTGCTTCCCATGTAATCCCATTGCAATTTGGTCAGACGATGGCATCCATGGGAAAACCATAAAAGTCTTAAATTTGCTATAAGTATCGCAAACAAACAACAATGATGGCATTGATGTGTATTAAAATGGAACCTAATTGTAGTCTATTAAAGTTTAATTTTGACTAGTGTGTAATAGCTTAGGACTTGATGCTCCACAATTCTGACAGAGAGGTGGAATTGATCTTCTATATATTTTCACAATTACTTGACTTGATATCTATTGAGCCATTAAACAATGATAACAAATAGAAATAAAGCCAATAATGAAAATAATAAGCAATAATATGTTACTATGTTATGATTAGTGGGAGTGTCCACAAACAGTTTACATCATTTGATTGACCTCGGGTCAATTCAGCTGATATAGCTATGATGAAACTGATTCGTTTATATTAACAACACAGATGAACTATCATTGATGTTATGTTTTATATGTATAAAGAATCACTACAAATATGTAGTTTATATGATGATAAATCAAAGTCCTTCCCTGCTTCTGTCTGTCTATTTGCAATAAACTCAAAAACTACTGCTCCGATTTCCATGCTGTCTTCACCAATAGATAGCATGGTTCTCAAAAGAAGGTTTTAGTATAATTTGTTAAGTTTTTGCATACATTTATGTATAGATCATAGATATTTGTTAGAGGTGTTGGAAAAAATTAAGCAGTCTGGGTCAGCTTTCAACTAAAGTCAAAAAATGTGTTAGAGATACAAAATAATGTATGGTGGAATTGTGTATCTTATATAGGTCTACAGAATAGTCCCCGGGGCATATGTCTTTCTCTTAAGGATAAGTATACGATATATATATAATAAGGATACTATACTCATCTTAATACATAAAAAAATAAAAAATTGTATTAATTATAAAGTGGTGATGTAAATGCTGTTTACACAAATGCAATATAAATCCTTAGCAGTTTACATAAATTAATGATGTATTCATTTACTCTTTATACCATATTATAATCTTTGATGTGATGCAACACCCCCCCCCCCCCCCCCCCCCTTCGCACCATCTCGGAAGGGTATCATTCAGAAATACATTCTTGTTTAAATTTTATCTAAATAAATAAGATTACCCATTTCTGAAGGCTTTAGACTACTTTATTCCCGTATAGGTACTTCAATCATATTTTATTCTATTTACAAAACAGCATCTCTCAAGTCCGCTAGTAAGGATATAATGGAATGAAGCCTATTTTATTATCTCAATGACAAATAAGTCCTTATGCAAGTAGTCTTTAGTACTGGAAAACTTTGAATTTAAGCAGAGAAGTATGTACTCTATCTAACATTATTAATCCTTGCACTTCAGAAAAAATTGGGTTTTAATGGTCTTTCCATCGCACTTGTTTAATAAGTGACCTAAATTGATACAACACAAGATAACAGAAATTATTAAGTTAGTGACATCCAGTGACAGAGTGCTAACTAACACAATATAGTGGTGGTCAGAATATGTCCCACAATGGCCAATGTTTTTACTTAAATGAAACAAAAGAACCTTATTAGTAATATGAAAACACTTTTATTTTCAATTTTGAGTTCATGGATCAAATATACAAATTTGATTGTTTGAAAAATCTCACAACTTACAATTTTAAGCATTTATCTAATAAACAATAAAAAAAAACATTATACTTATGTATTAACCATGGGATATACAAAAAGACCTATATTGGAATTCTTATAATACACTACATGGAACAAATTCATGTTAAAAATAACAAAATATACTAAATTGCTAGAAAAAGATACAGACTGAATTGTCTTTTTAAACCTTAATCAAAGGCCTAACTTCTTTTTTCATTACATATCAATTCATGTATCCAAAAATCAAATTAAAATACCTATTTTACTGAGAGTAATAAAAAACTCATAATCTGCATAAAAGCAATAATTGCTCTTCATTCATCCATCCCCATCTTACTCTTATTTTCTAATTGAGATTATGGCTACACCAAATCATTGGGCTGCATATGATTATAACCAATCTGCACATAATATTATCTAAGCAACAAAATTAAGATGTCATACTTAATCTAATTGCTTGGGAAATGCAAAATTAATAAGGAACATTAGAAAACAGATATGAAACAGATTCACCATTGTGTGTACGTCGCACGGCCTCAGCCAACATCATGGATACATCAATACATTGTATTTTTGGACATTCTTGCATGTGCCTTTCTTGTGGAATAGTATTTGTCACGACTACAGCTTCTAAGCAAGCATTGTTAATCCGTGATATTGCGGGTCCAGAGAAAATACCATGAGTAAGAATTGCATAAACTTTAACTGCTCCTGCTTCAATTAACTTTTCAGCAGCATGGCATATAGTACCACATGTGTCAGCCATATCATCAACCAATATAGCAGTTCGATCCTTAACATCACCAACCAACACCATTGAGGCTACTTCATTAGCCTTTTTTCTTTCCTTGTGAATCAAAGCAAAGTCAACATTTAATCTATCAGCTATTGAGGTGACTCTCTTTGCTCCGCCCGCATCAGGGGACACCACAATACTAGTCTTCCAGTCAACAATATTCTCCTTGATCCATTTAAGCACGGCAGGTTCAGCAAAAAGGTTATCTACAGGGATGTCAAAGAAACCTTGAATTTGAGATGCATGCAAATCCATTGTGATGATATGATCAGCTCCAGACACTGATAGAATATTGGCAACAAGCTTTGCGGTAATCGGAGCGCGGCTTTTATCTTTCTTGTCTTGTCTTGCATAAGGGAAACAAGGAATGACGGCCGTAACACGCGATGCCGAAGCAATCTTACAAGCATTTATCATAATCAGTAACTCCATTAGATTATCGTTAATTTCTCCACTTCCACTTTGAACAATATAAACATCTTCACCACGCACCGATTCTCCGATTTCTACACATGTTTCCATATTACTAAATTTTTTGGTTACAACTTTACCTAAATCAATTCCGAGTCTATCGACGATTTTTTGAGCTAAGTCCGGGTGGGAGCTTCCGCAGAAAATTTTGATATTAGGCATCCTTGTAATTAACGGTGAAGGGATGTTATCTAATTTATTTACTACTTCTTCCAGACAAACAGTTGATTTCATCAGCACCGGAGAAGTGGCCTCCGGTCCGTCGCTGTAAGTTAAAAGCGACGGGTCTCTACTTGCGAACTATATATTAAGCGTATCTAAATAATGATAAGAAAACATTAATAATTATAATTACGTCGCAGTTTCAAGCTGTGTCGTAAATATCACTCACACGCGCTCGTTTCCTCGTAGAACAAGTTAAATTTAATGAAATGAACGAAAAAAACAATAAACTCAACTTCAATTCGATTGCCTGATTCAAAAAATTAAAAAATTGAAACTTGAACTCAACTCATGAACTGAATCACAGATTACAGAAAACAAAATAAAATAAGGGATTGAAAAATGTTTTTTTGGCCGGGAGCCACAAAAAACACGGTATAGCAAAAGTTTTAAATTTTAATTTTATTGTATTTATTCATTTTTTCTTACTGTTTAAGTATTATAAAGTACAAACTAATTTTGTTAATCAGTGTGTAACTACTGATATTGAGGGAAATGAGGGGGTGATGTCGGGATCGTCTGAGATTATCAAAAGTATTCCAAAACAATATAATATTAACTAATAGGTTAAAAAATTATTGCACAATCTTCTAATACTTAATAATGTTATTTTTGGAATCGGTGTCGCGCGTGCGACACAAGCACATAACACTATTATAACTATGTATGTTGGTAGTTACCAACCTACCTTGGCTGACAAACAAGAATTAAAGTATGTGTTAGTGTATGCAGAATGTAATATTCTCAGAATAATTTAAATTAGAAATGAATAATTATAATTTTTTTTTATTTTTTATTTAACGCTTATCTACTATCAGTAATCGGTCATTGACTTCAGAGCTGGGGTAAGCTGGGATTGTATTTTGTGTATAGGTCCAGGATATGTACCCTATTCTAACGTTTTGGTGGATTGCTATAGAGTAAGAGAGTAGAGTAGCCTTTGAGCTAACACGTTCAGGTTGGATCGAGCTGGTATTTATAATCTGGTTACAGGTTACCTGGAGAAAAATTTTATGTTACGAGAGACACAATCAGGTTTTAGGAAATGCCGGAGTACAGTGACCGCATTGCTTGATGTCTCTGACAGTATACTAAGTTTGCAAGACAGTGGTCATTGTATTCTTCTTGTTCTTTTGGATTTTTATAATATAGATATAGATTTAATGCTATCAAAATTAAATTATTATGGATTTGATTTTGCCGCATTGAAATGGTTAAATAGCTACCTATGTGAGCGTCACCAATGTGTACAGCTGTCCCATAACAGCTCTTCCACCTTGACATCTGACACTTTACCGGTTGTAGAAGGAGTACCACAAGGTTCTATTTTGGGGTCCATATTATTTATTTAATACACAGCAGACATCAAAAGCCATATCAGGCATTGCAAATACCACTTTTATGCTGATGACACCCAAATATATATCTTGTAAGCCAAGTGAAATAGATAATGCGGTCAAGTTGCTTAATGATGACCTTAATAGTATTATATTGTGGGCCCAGAAAACAGTCTATGTCTTAATCCGGTGAAATAAAACATAAGGCACCAACAAACAGTTGAGCCGTTTGAAGTCTTCACGTGACGTTACCTTGATGGGTGAACCAATTGAACGTACATATGTAGCACGTAATCTTGGTCTTCTTCTCGACAGCAACCTGAGATTCCATGATCATAGCACTAGCCTAGTCAGTAACTCCTTTTACAGGCTGAAAGTATTATACAGGATGAGACCTTATCTATCGAAGGAGATGCGTATCCGTCTTGTTGAAATTGTAGTTCTCTCAAAGCTGAATTATACAGATGTTGTCTTTGGCCAACGTTTAGTTTCTGTAACTAAAAAACTGATTCGGAGAGTCCAGAATGCATGTGCCCGTTTTTGTTTCAATATACAACATAGAGACCATGTCACCCCTTTCTTGAATGAGCATTCAATGTTAAAAATGAAACATCGGCAACAACTTTATTTAGCTTGTCTCCTATTTGGTGTGTTCGAGAAGCCAAAATACCTTTATGACTATCAAGAACGGCTAGTCTAAGGTCCTGTGGGTCACTGAAGTATTCTGTTCAGATGGTTATTGAGAAGCATCGATCGGTGTCATTTAGAGGGAGCTTTCGTTACTCGGCATCCAAATGT
Organism: Leptidea sinapis; assembly: GCF_905404315.1. Classification (NCBI taxonomy): domain Eukaryota; kingdom Metazoa; phylum Arthropoda; class Insecta; order Lepidoptera; family Pieridae; genus Leptidea; species Leptidea sinapis. The sequence goes on along the minus strand of NC_066265.1, from coordinate 535,697 downwards.
TGGAAAACATCCCGCCGCCCATTAGAAATTTAAAAAGTCTATCCTTATTTAAAACGAAATTAAGACTATTTCTTTTACAGCAGCAAAGAGCACAAGAAACCTTGGCTCAAGATATGAGTGTAATATAGGTTAGATTCAGATTGATCTTGTCTCTTTAGTACTACCGTCTTCCCTCTTAAATAAATAGGTGAATCGATGGGCAACCGAACTAATTATCTATTTTCGGCTATTTCTAATCATAGTTAATTTTAATAATATATTTATCTAGTTGGTATTCTTTCTACGGTGCTGGTATTTTTTATTATCATTTTGTTTTTGATTGTATTACTAAAATAATGTCTAAGGTATTTTTAGTTCAAAAGTGTAAGCCTAATGCACAATATAATTTGAATAACTTAAATATTAGTTGACAATAATTGTTATTATGAGCAACATAATTATTAGTTGACAATAAATATTGTTTGTTCATGTGGCTCTAGAAGTCCTTAATTATTTTGACAGTTGACAGTGTATAGGTGACAGTTGGTTGACGCTTGAGGACGCTTGAGTACCACAGAGCGAGCAACCTTCGGATGCGACGTTGTGTCACAGAGATATTGGTTACACTGAGAAAGTCGCAAACCAATACATCTTCACAAAAAATTCTTCAAACAAATCATAGCGTATATATGTATTGGGACAGCTACAAGGTCACAGAATGGCTCAAGCGGAAGATCGGCGCTGGACGTACATGATATGTGTGTCAGCATATGCCGAGCTTGTACCTATTTGCGGCTGATGTTTGAGCTAGTTTTATTATATTATATTATGTTTAAGTTTTTATTTAAGTTTCATTTTAATTTCAATTTTGAGTTTTACTATATTTTATACTAATAAGTTTACTGTTGTTAATTATAAGTTTTATTATATATTTTTTTTTTATGGAATAGGAGGACAAACGAGCGTACGGGTCACCTGATGGGCTTTATAACCACCTTGTATGCAATCAACTTCTTGTCCACCAAATGCTAAATTATTGTCTCTCGATTTAGATAGTTTATTTACCAATGTATGGAACATTGGTAAACCTAAATAGGTTGTCTGGCCACGTGTGTCTGTCCGCTTGGTTCAAGACGAAGCTATCCCGCTCAAAGTCACATGTGGCGAGTGTAGGTTTACTTTAGGTTAAACTCCTATTACATTTGGCTTGGCACCGACAACAAAGCTATCAATATGTAGCACATACATATAATAGTATTTTATTAATATTAAAGGTAAAGGTTTGCATAAGAGGTGTATTAAATAAAATTTTTAGTTATTTGATACTTTTCTGTCGGTTTTTTAAAATGTAATTTATTTTTTACGTTTTAATGTCAGTTAATAATAATATATAATCAACCAGAATGAAAACTCCAAAAAAAGCCGTACACAGAAAACAATTATGTCGTCCAGGTAGACAAAAATTTTCATATAAATGTTCACAATGTGAAAACTAATGGGCTAAACTATATAAAAATTTTATGAGACCAAATGACATCTATTTCGCATCGAAAAAATTAGAATTACGTAAATCAGATCATAAATCTCAGAGTAAAAATACCGATCGATTTTTTTTTTTTTTTTATTTGGAAAACAAACAGCTATATATTATACATAGTTTTAGCCTTAATTTAGAAAAATAGAATAAGCCAGCAAAGTTTTCACAAACGTGTAGATTCATAATTGCTAGATTAATTACTCGATCGGGTACAACTAGGTTCGCATACAACACTAAAGTTATAGATAAAAGTAAGGGTTGCAGCTGCAATCAGGGAACGAGTTAGACACATTTCCTGATCTCAGATACAAACCTACCGTACTTATGAAAGAAAATATCAATTTGTTGGTATTTATTGTTATACCTATGACCTTTGGAGAAATTTATTTCTGCAGTAGTTACTATTAACTCGTGGAAGATGAAATGTGTACTGCTGCCGACAATTTCGCTTTAAAGGTTTTCGTGCTATATATTTGATTTTATTCAATAAATAAGGACTATCGATCAACCCATTGACTAATTTATATAAAAAAAATTGATCCTTATGTTCTCGTCTTAATTCTAAGGAAGTTAAACCATTAGCCGAGAAACCAAATCTTTTATAGATGCACTTATGAAACTTACGCTGGATTCCCTCAATCATATCTACGTGACAGGCATACTGTGGGTTCCAAGCGGTGGAAGCGTATTCCAACTGGGATCTCACCAGGGAGTTATAAAGTAAAATAAGAGATTTTGGGTTTTTAAAATCAGTTGTTTGGCGAAGGACAAATCCAAGCATCTTGTAGGCTTTGTTTTTAATTTTATTAATGTGTGATTTAAAATATAGTTGTTTGTCCAACATTATACCAAGGTCTCTCACCTCGTCAACTCTGCGGAGTTTATTACCCAATAAATAATAATTTTGCGTTGACACTGTCTTCTTTCTTGTAAATGATATGGTGCAACATTTGTCAACGTTCAAGTGTAAACCATTATTTGAGCAATAGTCAGTGAGACGATCTAAATCTTCCTGCAAACTGTTACAATCTAACTCCGTTTTAATAACTTTTAATAATTTAGTATCATCAGCATACATTAATAACTGAGATTTTTTTATACAGTTGACCACATCGTTGATGAATATATTAAAGAGTAATGGTCCGAGGTGGGAGCCTTGTGGTACGCCAGATTATGGGTACAAATGATGTAGTGTACCCCTTGACAGTTACAGCTTGGGTCCTATCACGGAGATACGATGTGAGGTCACCGTGCACTAGCGGAATTGAAAACCTCCTCCTTTTTGAAGTCGGTTAAAAAGGATTTCACTTGAGCGTGTTAGAGCAATTAGAAATAATAAAAAACAAAAATAATATGTTCACATTATTGAATTAAAAAACAAATTTGGTCCCTTCACCATTGTTACGTATCTCTTCCGGGGGTAATACGTCACAACAGCCAACCAATCACAGCGCGTCATTTCATGGGACGAGGGTATAAAACAGTGGTTTCACACTAATTTAACACTAAATAAAACTGAAATCATTTGGAAGCAACTTGTTTTCTACTAAGAGTTTGGATGCTCTTTCCAGAAGCCAATACAGATCTCAGAATCTGAAGTCATCCCGTTTTGCTTTTCTTTTTTAGTCTCAGATCCAAATGGAGACCTAGGTATTTGATACAACCCACATGTGGCAATGTTTCATGAGTATACAGACGGGCAGTTACTTTGGCGGAGAGTGAAAATAATTTGAGCAGATTTGGAGGTGCTGGCCTTGACTCTCCACTTACTTAGCCACTGGTCTATTTTGTTGAGCTGTATTGGTAGGGTGGCTGAAGCAACCTCAGGTTTAATGTGGCTTTTTAGGATAGCAGTATTGTCAGCGAGGCAGTTGTGACATTGTGAGTTTGAGCAAGGTCTAAGGTCAAGAAGAGGGTGTAAGGATATAACTATCGAGCCATAAAACCACATACCACAGAACCTCAAAATATGGGAACGTGTGATGAACCTGAGGCTACGCTAGATAATGAGCGTTACAAAAAACCAGTGACGGTTCGTCACAGGAAAGTCATAGCCTACGGATGCAATCTACACTTTTAGATTAACAAATAATAATGAAAGCGTGAGCGAACACCCTACTTGGGCTCAAAGTCGGGCAGGTATAGCCAGTATCTAACCAATACAGAGCTTATAACGTGACTATTTAATTATAATGTGTTGTGTGGTGTGGTGTTGACTAGAGGTGTTCGCAACGGCTATATATTAAAATCGCGTTATAACGATACGCTACTTTTAAAACGCCTATTATTTTTACGCTATAATATATTAGTTCGCTTCGTACAACGACGCGTTTTGATTATCCTTGCAAAATGAAGTTGTGTCGTGCGCTGTTAAAATAAATATTATTCTACACATTATTGCTTTGTAATCGTAATTGTAATTACTCAATTAGAAAAATTTAATTTTCTTTCATACCTACATTTTACACGTTTAGGATTGACTAAAATTATTATTTCTCTTAATATTTTACCTATAGATTTTATTTATGCAATATTGTCCAGTTTATGAACTTTTTTTTAAACTTAAATTCATTTCAGTAAACTATTATAAAATAACTTTTATTTACAAAAAATCAATTACAAATTCAAAATCACTCATAAACGCACGATAATATATCAAATACTACTAATACCTAATCAATAATCAAAATACGTCATACTAAGTCAAGCGAGCCGTAAGCGGCAACCAAATATAAATATATTCTTTCGTTATAACCGCACTGATATATTCGAACAAAAATAATCTAACGCGTTGCATAGCGGAACAAAATATATTCGATTGCCTACAATATTTCCTATTAAAACTGGACTTCGATCGAATTCAAATGAATTTAGTTCTAATGCAGTCCTTTTAGAGCAAAATTTGGCATGTGACAAAAATCACGTTTCAAATAAATATTAAATGACTTTCATTTGAATTTAGTTCTTATGCAGTTCTCTTAGAGAATAATTTTGCAGGCGGCAAAAATGGCATATCGAATAAATATTAAATAACGCTTGCCAGTTTTAATAAATAATAGATTATATGATTATAAATAAATAATACGTTATTTTATCAGCTATCTAATATAACGAACACCTCTAGTGTTGACCCTCTAAAAAAAATCGCACCTAACCCGCGCCAACCGTGAACTGTCAATCGAAATTCGAATACCGAATACCGATTTCGACCTAATAAATATTTGGTAATTGAATCATAAATATGTAATATCATTGACTTTCTGTGTATTAAAATATTATTATAATGTGAAATAAAAAAAAAGATTAACTAGAAAATAATTTGAATACAACCATGGCCCAACAGAAAAGCACAGTTAAAGAACGTATAAATCGGTGTCAGGATTGGTTACAAAAACAAAACAATCCAAAAAAATTATCGCTGCAGAACAAAAATGATATTCAATTCATTATCGAGACAAATGCACATAGAAAAAAGTTCTTCTTGTCTGTTCCTGAAGATGATGCATCTGTTCCCGTCGGTGTTGGTGAAGTGGAAATGGTCCCTAAACCAGTGGTAGGTGATAATATTCTTTTGAGATCAAAAATATCATCTGAGATGCATGTGTTAAAAATCATTTGTGTCATCAATTGTGTCGAATAATACAAATTACAATTTTGAAATAGTATGTGATACAATAAGTTAATAATAAAAACACAACTAAGTCAACAAAAACTTTGTACTAGACTTCAATTTACAGTGTTTACAGAATCCACAGTAGAAAGAATAGAATAGAATCGACATTGTTAATTTTTATGGACCCTTCTATGTCATCCTAACTTCAGTTTTTTAATTTTGCATTTGTATTTCCTTTTTATGATAATTACACTTAATACCATAGAAAGTATTCAGTAATCTATAAGTTCAGCAACACTATTCTACTAAAAAAGTGTATCTACTAAATTGATCAAATTTTGACCACATAATTTAAATTAGTAGTCTAGTCTTGTTGCAGTTATTTTTCAGAAATGCTTTTGTTAAGGAATAGATACTCCACTAATAAAACTTTACTACAACTACTACAAGATATTACACTAGCACACAGCACTTAAATCAACTAATGGTATCATTAATGTAGTCACCTAAACAAGCACCTCAGAGTGGTCAGAATAAAAAATGAAAGAACTTCCAGATTTTGCTTTGAGGCAGATGAAGTACCTCTAAATCTCCTCTGGGATTGGGCATAAGTGTAACACCATCATTGGCGACTACACCCTGCTCCCAAGTGTTGTTTGTAATACTAGCATCAAGAAGATAGTGTGGCAGGGCTTGATGACAAGCTATAGGTATGAGTGGTGAACACAATAGTTCAATTCTGGAAGGGGTCTTACTAGCACTCAGTAGGACTAGACAAATAGCCATCCTCTCCAAATAAATAATCATTAAAGTATCAGCTAGTATTTTGTAAAATGTACTTTTCAGATAAAAAGAGAAATAGAACTTCAATTAGAAAATTATTTGAATTTTTACATTTCAACAATAGCACCACAATTTGACAAATTTGTGAAAATTAAACAAGTCCATAATTTATTACATATTTAAATTATAAGAAAAGTCTTAGCCTGTTATTAAGAGGAAAAGACTATGTACTTGTATTCTAGCATTATATTCAATACTAATAATAAAAAAAATACAATTTTTACAAACACTATTCATACTATTCTTGAGGTTCACTTCTTTGCCGTCTGCTTACTATGGTAGAAAAGTTGGATAGCCTCAAGGTCTAAATGATGTTGGGGTCTATGCTAATGAATTTCTGCACATTTTTTTATTGATATGCACCACATCAGACTACCATACCATAGGTACTTATAATGTTAGTTTAAATAATATTTTGTTGTTGGCTAGAGAAAATTGTTTTCCAAGCAGTTCAAAAAGTATCCTTTTATAATAGTTCATATAAAACCGATGGTCAGACAAAAAAAATTATCTCTTTTTTTCCATGCTAATCTATTGTTGAATATAGCTGATTATAATTGTTAATGGGTTATAAGGTGATGCCAAGTATTGGTGGTGCATATCTTCCTAGACAATGTGCATCTTTGAAAAGCCAATCATGCCGGTAGTGTACATGCAGGCATGACACTGGACTATAGACGCGCATCGCGGGGGTTGTCTATCCTGGGTAATATTGTAGTCCACAACAAGTGTCGCATTTTGTTTTCCTCGGGACTGTAAGAGCAGAATATGTAGGGCGCAGACGTACAATCGGTGCCTGAAAACCGAAAAAACCAGTGTGCATCCCGCTAGGGCTGCCCCAGACCGTAACCCTACCATCACCCAGGCACCTTCTAAGTAGTCCGGAGTGATTGACCAGGCTTCGGATTCGGGAAACAACTTGTACAACAAGCCTTTCACAAGAGCATTTTTGTGAGCAGTATGTGATACTAATCCAGGATAGCAAAGAGTTCCAACCCAAAGGTAACATAAGAGGCGTAGAACTTGCTGCTCTCCTAAGGAGGAAGGTCCCTTCACACGCAACCGCTATAATATTCTTCTGGTATATACTACAGAAACAATGGTTCGTCTTCAAGCCCAAAATAAACCTCCCCCACTTATTCTCTCGGAATTGAAGACATCACTAAGTTAACTGAAACCATTGAATCTGTCCTGAACCCAGTTTAATGTTATAACATAGAATTAAGAGTTAATTGCAAAACAACTGAGCCTTACAAGAAACTAATGGCTTTGGTAAGAGAAAAGAGACTAATTGGCCACACATTCACGCAAAAAGAGAAATTGTATTGTAGTGCTGCAGAATTGTAATTCGTAACCTGCATCACATGAAGAGATAATTGAAGAAATTGCAACCATGGGAAATAAAGTTGTGAGGGAAATAATTAATGCTCGCATTGGCCATGAAAACAGACCCTCCTCCACATTCTTTGTTAATTTAGAACCGAGTCCTAATAACAAAAAGGTTAAAGCCATCAAGTACATCTTCCACACATCAGTTATCATCGAAGACCCAAAGAAATGAACCACAATCCCTCAATATACTAGGTGCCAGCAATATGGTGGACACACGAAGAACAGTTGTACCAGGCCTTTCCGATGTGTATAATGTGCACTTTCCCATAAGACAAGCGAATGCCCCAAGTAATACTGGAACACTCCTGCAAAATGTGCTCTTTGCTTTGTTAGCCATTCAGCAAACTTTAAGGGATTTCAAGTTTACAAAGACATCTATGACAGAAAATTAATAAGGAAAAAGAGCAAATGTGTATACCAGTTGAAGAGAAAGTAATAATACAAAAAACTCAGGCCATTCCGCCTACCTCCCACAACACTCAAAATACAAATAATGGAGTCTCATATGCAGAAGTCACAAAAGCTAATCAACAGCAATCAACCTGCACTAAGTCAGTTGAAGAACTACTAATCAAACAATTGAAGCCCTCCTACAACAAATAAGCTCTATGATGAGTATATTCTATTCTTCCTACTGTGGCTTCTGTGGAAGACACACCACAGATTTGCCAGTATCATGTTAAAGTAGACTACCAAGCTTTGAGTATGTGTCTCCTAACTTTAATGGTAATGATCAGTGTTAAGATTACATAAAGTTTTATCTAATATTAATAAAAGTCTTGTGGCATGGTGTTAAACTTTGAACTCCTCTGAAACGGCTTGACCGATTCTCATGAAATTTTGAATGCATATTGGGTAGGTCTGAGATTCGGACAACATCTATTTTTCATCCCACTAAATGTTAAGGGTGGTCCACACGTTTTTTTTTTTAATTTTTTTGACAGATTTTTTTTAAATTTGTTTGATTATGAGTCAGCATTACAAAATACATACAACTTCAAATTTTCACCCATCTACGATCAACAGTTACTTTTGTATCGCGATTTTAATATCGGCAATACAATGTTTGCTGGGTCAGCTAGTTTTCTTATAATATCTGAAACAAATAATATACATGCTATTAGACTATAAAGGACATACACAGATAGAATTACTTAAATTATAAATTAATATAAGTACTTAATGATAGAGTCTTATAGTCAAACTAGTTGATAGATTGTCACCTTGATAGACCTTGATAGGTTGGCAACCTGGAATATAAATCGTTTACCGCCTAATAAACGTGAACTCAAACTACTCATACAATTACACAAACTAGATATCGTCCCGATTTCTGAATCCAGATAAGATTTCCAGGCTTTGTCATTTACTTCACCAATCTCCCTAATAGAACTGCCCATGGCGGCACTGCAATTTTAATAAAGGAGTCTATAAAACACCATTAGCTATCTGCCTATGAAACGGACTACATAGTATCCATGGAGGATAAGAGGGGTAGATTCACAGTGTTGGCGGTGTATTGCCCACCAAAACATAAAGTAATAGAAGATTCCTTTTCAAAGTACTTCCTAACATTAGGTCATCACTTTATTGCTGGTGGGGACTGGAACACCAAGCATACCCACTGGGGCTCCAGGCTTATATGTACTAGAGGTAGGGAGCTAAAAAAGAGTCTTGATAGTAACTCATTGGCGTCAATGTCTACAGGCTAACCAACATATTGGCCAACCTGTCCTGTCTTGGCAGCACCTCAGATCATTCACCAGTACTACTTACTGTCTCTACACTAATCCTCAACAGACAAAAACACGAGTCACTTTACAATCATAATACCGATTGGCCCTCTTTTAGGGATTTTCTAGAAGAGAATATTAACCTTAGGATCCCACTTAAAACCCCAGAAGATGTCGAGCAAGTCACAAAATATCTAACATTTCTCATTCAGGAGGCTGCTTGGAGGAATACACCCGAATCTAGTGGTTTTTCCTGTGCGTTGATAGTGTCATCTATTTTGAAAACCCAAATCGAGGAAAAAAGATTTGAGACGCGTCTGGCATTCAAGTAGGCACACAGCTGATAAAAGAAACTTCAACAGAGCATGCCTTAGCTATCAAAGACTTCCATAATAACAAATTCGAGCAGTTTCTAGAGTCCTTGAGCGCGGAAAAGACTTCTAATTATTCTCCCTGGAAGGCTACTAAACACCTTAATAAGCCACAAAATCCCAAATCTCCTTTACGAACTGCGAATAACGGCTGGGCCAGATGTAGTGAAGCTAAAGCTGATACGTTCGCCAGGCAGTTGGACAAAGTATTAACTCCTAATGATGTGGCTCTAGACACTGACGAAGACCCCATTAATCAGATTCATAGCCAGGTCTTTCACCTAGATGTTTCAATAAAACCTATCTCCCCAAAAGAAGTAAGAAGAATAATCAGATCACTTCAAGACAAGTCAGCACCTAGATATGACCTAATAACTCTACGTATCCTTAAAGAGCTTCCAAAAAAGATAGTGTGCATTACAATATTAACTAATGCTATTCTTTGAACTTCGTATTTCCCTGAGCTTTGGAAGGTTTCCCAGATAATAATGATCTATAAGAACGGTAAACCACCAAATGAAGCTTCTTATTGCTCTATCAGCTTACTCTCGGTTCTCTCAAAGGTTTTTTGAAAAAATTTTGCTGAAGAAATTGTCTGTATCACTAACAGAACACGAGATCATCCCAGACCACCAATTCGGATTCCGCCAACACCATTCTACTGTCGCGTAGCAACGCTTCGACGTATATGGCGGGAGTTGTCAAACTTCATATCGTGGAGCAACGTACATGACGAGAGTTGTCAAAATTTAAATCAAATCAAAATCACTTTATTCATGTAGGTCACGGAAATGACACTTATGAATGTCAAAATATATTTTTCTTATTGAATCTACCGCTACTTTGTAAAGGGTTGAGCTAATGAGAAGAAGTAGCAAGAAACTCATTGCCACTCTTTTATATCAAGATTTACATTTCCGTCGATTCACAAATCATTTCAATTACGATATAATATGTAATATGATGCAACAAACATACCCTTTTTTTATGGAATAGGAGGACAAACGAGCGTACGGGTCAAACTCAAATTCAAGATACTGATAATTTCAACAGCTCCATCAGCAATACTCGTAGCTTAGCGAAAAAGTGTTAACTTTAGACACTGTAGACCCGGGTTTCTATACACCTACCACCAGTGTATGGATTTTTTTGGGTTTTGTGAAGTTAATGAAAATTTCTAGTAAGTTCTAGATCAAATCGAACAGAGTAAAGAAGATGGAAAATGTGTAAGCAGGATAAAAATAATTAAAATAAATTTCAAGTACAATTAAAATGTAAAGATGGAGTGGGAGAATCATTTTGAAAAAAAAAAACAAACCCGGGGGTATATAACCCGTACTAAGCGTGGCCTACGGCAGTTCTAGTTCTGACTCGAAAGTGTAAAGAAGAAGTAGTAAAAAGTGGAAAGTGATATAAGAAGAAGAAGTTAGAGACTTTTGTTCAGTGCGGTGTAACGCGTTAAAGGCACCGCCGCCGACAAAAGGAACAGCGGCAGACCGGCGAAGTGCATGTCCAAAAAAGTGGAGCCAAATAAGCAGAATATTCCAAGTAAATGAAGAGGATGCCCACTCTGAATTCTACGACTGAAATTCCAAATCCTCGCAAATCACCTTCTCCCTATGACAAAGCAACTGTCCTCCAGTTACCCTAGCCTGTGAACCTCTTGTACAAGTAGAATCAGTTAAATACTTGGATATTCACCTGGATCATCGACTAACTTGGAGAAAGCACATCACAGCTAAGCGAGACGAAATGAATTTCAAATTTTGAAGCTTGTACTGGCTTTTTAAGCAATTCCCCAGTATCTCTTGAGAACAAACTTATAGTATACAAAGTAGCCATCAAGCCTATCTGGACTTATGGAATCCAGCAGGTACAGTATGCCACTCCAATATTGAGATACTCCAAAGGTCTCAAAACGCATTCATGAAAAGTATCGTAAAAGCGCCATGGTTCATTACCAACCGAACCAACCAGGTCCACCAGTACACAAAGATTCCTCTAGTCAAGCAAGAATTTGTGGCAACTCGAGAAAAACATAGAACTCGTTTGGCAAGTCCACCTGAACAAGCTTGTTTAAGATACTTAGTATCTAACCGGCCAAAACGACTTAAACATGTTCTTTGAACTAGACAAATAAAGAAATCTAAATGAAAGTTTCCTTCTCACTGGAAAAAACCTATGGATGTCTCATTCCCTTATAACATCTGCTTATAGTATGATCTACTGATCGCAAATAGTTACATTATATATAATAAGAATAAAAAAATATTTAGTTGTGATTGACTAGAGAAGATTGTCTTCCAAGCAGTTCAAAGAGTATCCTTTTATCATAGTTCCTACTCATATATATTATTGTTGATACAGTAGCAGTTGGCCATGACTGTACTCAATAACTCTTGTTTCTACATATTAATTTACATTTTTTTTGAGTATTTGTAGTTTGGGTATTATTCCTTCATCACTTTACATATTATATTGTAACTGAAATTATTTGTGAGTGAATTATTGTCACACTGAGTTTCTTGCCACTTCTTCTTATTAAAGCTCAACCCTCATAGGCCGTGGATATAAAAAACAAAAGTCATCTCCTTGACCTGCATGAATAAAGTGATTGTGGTTTGATTACCCTAAAGGATTGAGCTTTTGATTACTATTAGTAAAAATATAATATTAATTAAAAGTTTAAGCAGAATTGTCAAATTGTAAATACTCACCAAATACCTCTAGAATTTGGTGAGTGTTGCATGATATGTAGATTAGGATTCTATTATTGTTGTTTGCTTGAGTTCTCGTAACAGGTTTCGTCATGCTCGCTTGAATGTCACTTGGCTTGTAGCGGCGACATGGCACGGGTCGTCCCCTTCCCTAAAATATGGGTGAGATAGGGGATGGCTGGCTCATTCGTGATGCTAGTGAACGGGCGCTGCTTGTGGTGGCAGGATGATCCTGTTGCCGGACTCGGTTTCAGATTCTTAAAATTTATTATATATATATTTCTTATTCAATCTACCGCTTCTTCGTAAGACTTGAGCTAATGAGAAGAAGTAGCAAGAAACTCATTGCCACTCTTTTATATCAAGATTTACAAATAATTTAAATAACAATATACAATGTAAAATGATGCAACAAACATACTCAAACGTCAAATAGTCAATGCCTTACACGAGTAAGTCAAAAAAGTAAATGTATATTATTACAAAAGTTTTTGAGTACAGTAGCTGCATCATCCCACACCGTAAATAAATAAAGGTATTCCGTGAGAATTTTATGAGCGATTATAATTACAATATATATATAAATATATATATATATATTGACACGGGAGTGGGTCAGGGATTGGAAATAATACTCCGCTTATAGGAACGAGTCTTTATTTGCGTTCACTTTTTCTGAACTTGCGCTTCTGCCGCTGTCCCTCTTGTGGGCGGCGGTACCTTCAACGCGTCACACCGCACCGAACACTAAGTCTCTTCTATTTTCTTCCTCTTGGAACACTTCCACTTTTCACTACTTCTTCTTTTCTTCTTCTTCTTTCGAGTCAGAACTAGAACTGCCGTAGGCCTTTTTTTTTTTTTTTTTTTTGCGCCTAAGCAAGGAAATGGGCTACCCTCCGGGATAACGACGGGAGGGAGGTGGTGAATGCTCATGCATACCAACGCAGCCTAAGTCTGCGTTGGTTATGTGGGACTCACGTGAAAACCTAGGTGCCTACCCACTAAACACCACCTGCAGTTGGCTTTGGGTAGGTGCCCTCTAAGCCTACATCGAAGGCGACCTTCTCATGGGGAGAGAGAGGCGCAAGCGGCACTCCGTATGGAGTTTCCGCTGGGATGCCGTAGGCCACGCTTAGTACGGCTTATATACCCCGGGATCCGTTCTAATTTCAAAATGATTCTCCCATTCCATCTTTAAATTTAAATTGTACTAGAAAATTCTTTTAACTGTTTTTATCCTGCTTACACATTTTCCATCCCTTTTTTTTTGTTCGATTTGATCCTGAACTTACTAGAAATTTCCTTTAACTTTACAAAACCCAAAAAAATCCATACACTAGTAGGTGTATCGAACCCGGGTCTACAGCGTCTAAAGTAAACACTTCCGCTGAGCTACGAGTATTGCTGACGGAGCTGTTAAAATTAACAATCTCTTGAAGTCTGACAACTCTCGACATATACTTCGAAGGGTTGCTACGCAACAATATATTACTATGTAATATATATATTATTATTATATAATATATTACAATATATATTTTTTACACAATATTTTTTGACATTCATAAGTGTCATTTCCGTGACCTACATGAATAAAGTGATTTTGATTTGATTTCATTTATAGATTTTGTAAACAGATGCATATAAAACCGATGGTCAGACAAAAAATTATCATTAATATCTCTTTTTTTTCCATGCTAATCTATTGTTGAATATAGCTTATTATAATTAAATTGTTATTTAGGTTTTAACTGTATTAAATTTGACAGTACTATTTTAATATGTATAAGGATTTTACAGGAGGAATTTGTTGAGTTTCAGTTGACATATTATTATGTAGGGGTATAATTTTGAATATTAATTAATACATACAAACAAATTGTTAAATGTTTGCCACTGCAGATTACTTAAAATAATAATCAACAATAATTGTTTGTTATGTGGAACACAAACAAGAAACATGCTTAGTATTACGAACAGAAAGGATTGAAATATCTTTTGGAAATTGTAAATTTTCATTATTTTCATATAAATAATTTTTAGATAGAGTTAAACAGCTGGTTAATGTGTAACAAGAGTAATATTTAATGTATGCAATAAAATTTGTGACTTTTAGCCTGTATTACGACTACGTCGTGATAGATTGAATATGGAGTGTGGATGGTCATCTTGCAATCGCTTCTTTTCCAACTATGAAGAGTTTCAGATACATGTAGCGAATCATGTGCCTGACTTACAAGTAGTAGAGAATGAAGATGGTGGTAAGTGATACTAATTAAGAGTAAATTTTGAAGCTTTCTTCGTTTCAAAAAAATACTTGCATATTGACTTATATATTATGTTAGTATAGTAACAACAGGACATACAAACCAGTACATAAAAAAAACTTGGTGTACTTAGTAAGGCGAGACAATACTTCACTATAAGCCACCGCCCGCAACTATATAATGCGCAAATTCGGCCTCACATCGAGTACTGTTCTCAACTCTGGGCGGGTGTCCAGTACCAGCTTCTTCCATTGGAACGCATACAACGAAGAGCGGCTCGAATCATCGACGATGAAGTTCACTCCGCTCGGCTTGATTCTATGGCGTTGCGTAGAAATGTGGATTCTCGCTGCATCTTCTATCGCATTTATCACGGGGAGTGCTCAGAGGAGATGTTCGGGTTGATTCCAGCGGCTGAATTCCCCAGCATCACGTTGACGTCTGGCATTCCACAATCGCGCGTTTTCAAGAAATTTCTTGCCTCGCACAGCCACTTTCTGGAATCAATTACCGGCTGCGGTTTTCCTGAACCGATACGACTTAGGAGCCTTCAAGAAAAGAGCATACTACCACCTTAAAGGCCGGCAACGCATCTCTTGACATATTATAATGCGGATGTCCATGGGCGGTTGCTTCATCTCTCCCGTGATCCTCTTGCCCATTTGCCCCCTCTTATATAAAAAAACAGTGTGGCTTTCATGGAATTATATTCCAAGTACAACCAAACTATGGAATGAACTTTCTTGCATGGTGGTTCCACGACAATACGACAGTGGTACCATCAGGAAAAACTCAAACACCTATCTAAAAAGCCGGCAACATTCCTGAGGTGATCAATAATCATCAAATTCAAATATTTTTATTCAAAATAGGGGATGAAATCACTTATTGAAAGTCAAAAAAAAAACTACCACCCATTGCAAAAGGTATGCCTCAGATCTGAGGTTAACGGGCGCAACAAACTCAGCAGGCTTCTTTTTTTATATACAAAAATATGGTTACAATGTAAAACCGTAAAATAAAATTTACTATTTAATAGCCTGTGGGCTATTCCTATTCCAGTGGGCGGTCGCTGTATTCCCAATCATTAAGAAAGTCATTTATGTTATAGTAACCTATACCACACAAACGTTTTTGACAATTCTTTTGAAGTTTGTAATACTTTTGTTTTGAACATTATCTTGGATCTTGTAAAAGCATATACAATGCCCCACAAAAGCCTTACATAACATTATCAAGAATATATTGAGAGGCAACATTCAAGTTGTTTATTTCGTTGTTGGTTATAGCAGTTGAATGTTGAACACAATCAAAGGCCTTAGATAAATCACAGAAGATACCAAGTGCATTCTGTTATTCCTCCCAGGCATCAAAAACATTCTTGATTAGTTCAACCCTTCGATCCGTTGTTGAACGTCCCCAGTAAAGCCAAATTGTTTCGTATAAAGTTACTTATGAGAGGTGAAGTAAGTAAGCATTTGGCTTAAAATTACTTTTTCAAAAATTTTACTAAGGGGCGGCAAAACAGACACAGGAAGATATAAGAATTCGGGTCAAAAGTGCATCTCGACTTAAATATTGGTGTAATTGTACATCTGGTCACCTTTAGGCTTTGTTCTTCTATTTCTTTTTAAATATCATTGCTAATCTAATTAAGACTACAGTGATAAATACTTAATATTGACAACTTCTTTCTTGCAGTGAACAACTATGCATGCTTATGGGATGCATGCGGCCATATGAGTCCAAATTCAAGAGAAATGGTGCGGCACGTAAACTATCATGCCTATCACGCTAAACTATTAGCTATTGGGTTTAATGGAAGAGCTACTCTGAAGTTGGAACGGTGCAAGAAGGATTCAAGCAAAAGGAACAAACTGCCTCCTTTGATTTCTGATCACCACTGTTTGTGGGTGGACTGTGAAGAGAAATTTTTTTCTATGCAGGTTTGTGATGATGTAACCTTCTGTTTTGATAGCCATTGATGGAAAAGTTTCTAAAACCTTCATAGTGTTTAAGTGTAGAAAAATAGTTTTAGTTTATAATCCCAGTGTTTTTTGAGTACAAGATGATGCAGTAACAGATATTGAGATTGATTGTTTTGGTAACTTGGCCACTCAGACAAAATGGACGAAAGTAGAGTGAATGTGCATACAATAAATGATCAGGTCAGGACTAAAGTATCTGTAAAGGAACCTGGAGCTGATACAAGCGTTCTGTAGAAAAACGTTGTCGCTTAAAGTGCATAACCTTTATAACTGCTCTTTGGGCTCTTTCCACTTTCAGTAATCTTGACTTAACAGCACCACCCCAAAATGCGATACAATAAACAGTAACAGACTGAACTAGAGCTGTATATATATGTCACGCAATAAATATTACTGGGGACCTTTATTTTTTGGTGAATTCTTGGGAGCTGTATACCTAAGATACTTAAATATCCAGAATTTGTTTCTAATCCTGGCGCTACCATATTGTGAACCGGCAAAAGCCGCTGGTCGACCATAACACCTAGGTATTTCGTGTCACCACTCTGATAATCTTGGGACAATTACAGTTAGTACTTGCAGTGTCTTCACAATTGTGTATTTTAATCTTAATATTATTCGTGGGCTTACTCTTTTTGTACGACGCATTTTGATTCTTACCAGGTGTCTCCGGCGAAGACAATCGCCGTATCATCGGCATACGAGAAAATTTTGGCGTTGTTAATTTGTAAATTACAGAGATCATTGATGTAAATTAAAAATAAAGTAGGACCTAACACGCTTCCTTGAGGTACGCCACATGATACGTTGACATCCCGACTTGACTTGTTGTGTGCCTCTAATCCCAATAGATTCCAGTTTTTGCACAAGGATGGGGAGAGATACAGTATCAAATGCCTTTTTCACATATTTTATATATTTGGTTGAAATATTGTCCCACCCTGCGCACTGTCGGATTTTAAATTGGTTATGGTATTGTTCACTTCATCACTATCAGTGTTAAGTAACATTACAGCCCAGAAATAGTGTTTACACACTAGTGCTTGATTTTTTTATGAAAATAAGGGACGACAAGAGCAGGACGTTCAGCTGATGGTAATTGATATGCCCTGCTAATTATAATGCAGTGCTGCTACACTATTTCTGGGCTGGAACATAAGATGTTAAATCTCATTTGCAGTAATTTCACTAGCTATGTCGCCCTTCAGACTGAAACACAATAATGATTACTACATAATCACATAATCCAACCGGCATCCTGTGCAAAGAGTAAGAGTGGTAAATGTCCTTAGTCGCCCCTTACGACACCCTTGGGCCCGGGACCTCCCTATTCTTTTTATGCCCCGGGGAAGCACAGGGTAAAAATGCTGGCAGAAATCGGCGCCGCTGTGATGCTGTGCAAACAAGCCTCCCACTGGTAAAATGTATAAAAAGACTTATCACAGTATTTTTAATGGCAGAAATTTCTAGACCATGTGAATACACATGTTGAGGACTCTGAAGACTTTCTATGTTCGTGGGCGGGATGTGGCAACAAGTGCAGCCGCAAGATCTTGCTGACCGCGCACGTGAGGTCCCATACCGGAGAACGAGTCATCGCTTGCTACCATTGCGGAAGACACTTCAACATGAACAGGAAACTGAGTGACCATCTCTTGAGACAGGTAGGTGTAGGTGACTACTGATACTAACCCATAGACACTAAGGCGAACACGTTTTTACTTACATTATTAAAACTTTCGTGAGACAACATTATGAACTTGTGTAGTGTAGTAAAGTGTAATGTAGTCTAAGATATATTATCTGTATATGTATCAACACGAACTCACTATACTCACTCTGATGGAGGACCTCCGAATGGTCAAAGTCAAAGTAAAAATATCTTTATTCATTGAAATCATATTTGATCATTTTGAATCGTCAATTTTTGGTTACTTATAATAATAAGAGCTACATAATGTTCTTAAAAATTATAATGTTTTGTTTTATTAAAACAGAGTTAGAGCAAGTTCATTCTTTTTCAGTTCTTTTTTATCATCTAAAGCAGGGATCCTCAAACTATTTTGGACAATTGTTTTCCAAAATGAACTGTTACCTCAGACCCCCATGGCCAATTTTAAGATTAACCCCCTTATTCATAATGGTCCGCTAACTTAAAAAAGCTGCTATAGAGTGTTATTTTTCATTCTGACTTAGGTCAATAGAAGAAGACAGAGTGAGAATTAGCAATGCTTAAGTTAGCCGACTATTATGAATAAGGGGGCCTATCTTTAGTTTTTTCCTATTGATACAAAATACCTAGGTACTAAGGTACCAATTGGAAAACTTTGCACTTGGTTAAGTGAGTAAAGTAGACTTTATTTTCTCATCAAAATTTAACAAAATAAAAAGACATACAATTCAGTAAATATCAAGTTTAATTTATAATGATTATTGCAAATTAAGTACTTAAAGAGTTTTAAGTAGGTAGGAAATTATATTAAAAAAGTATTAATTCGCAAAGAGAAAATAAAACATTCAGTGTGATGGATGAACCTGGTGACTATCTACCAATCTAGCTACATCCGGTTCAATATTGGTGAGGTGCAGCCTTAAATCTCCACATATGTTGATTTTCAAACGGTTTCTTTGTTTCGTCAAAATGTTTGTTACCACACTGAAGCTTTTTTCAACTAGGTATGATGATGGAAAAGCGATAAAGTATTTTTCAGCAATGTTCCACAATGTAGGATACTGTATCAATGTTGTGTTGCAACCAGAACTTTTGCTTAAGCTCTTCGTCTGTGCTGATGGTAATTAACTCTTCTTGCATTATCACATTGGCTTCTTCTATGGCTGTGGTATTGTACGGATTTATTATCCATTGAGGAATTTGTAAATTTAAAAGATCCTCAAACCTCCCGTAAAATCCCTGTGTAATGCGTCCAAGTGAGTGACATATAATAAAATGATGCATTTCTGGTAATTTTGAGAAATGCAGTAACTGCGAATATTCTTTTCTGCCTAAATTTTGTTTATAAAGGATTAGTTTACCCACGAAGGCCGATATTATAGTTTTATTTTGATAATATATTTTGTTTTAATCAAGTTAAGATCGTCACCCTGCAGCTGCAAATTAACTTTGTTGAACAACCCAAAGATATCAGTAAAGTAATAAATATCTGTTTTACAATTGTTCAGATCTTTTTAAAAATTCGTACTTTACACACTTTAATACATTTACAAATATAAACTTATTAACTTTAACATTATTTACAATTCTAATATGTACACCTATAAGAGAAATGCACAGCATTGACTAATAATAATAATTTAAAGTAAGTGTTTTATAACTAAGAACAAATGAAAGTAAATGTGAAAATTAATTTATGTTTCTAGGTTTATAGTTAATTTATAGTATGACTTAAAAGTATGTTAGTATTTTATTCTTAAGTGTTCCCTGAGAGTCATTGAATATATTTACATTTGGGTGTTTTCTAATAAGCATGTTATATTGTTCACCAGCTCTGATAACTGGGGAGATAGGTCCTAAATTTGATTTTATAAGAGGTCTGCTAAATATATTATGAATACTTTTACGCGGATACCCCGAAGGTAGGGTGAATGATATTTTATCGAGCTCCGTATTATTGACATAACTATCAAAACCATAATGAAGTCATAAGATAATAATAATAATAAAATATTTTATTTGCAGCTAAAAATGTGTAATTAACAAAAGTAAACTTATTAAAACAAAATATATTACAGCTTAAAATTTAAATGAAACTTAAACATAATAGAAATAAAAGAAGCTCAAACATCAGCTGCAAATAGGCACAAGCTCGGCATATGCTGACACACATCATGTATGTCCAGCGCCGATCTTCCGCTTGAGCCATTCTGTGACCTGAAGCTGTCCCAATACGTATGTACGCTATGATTTTTATAATCTTTAAATTTTTTGTGAATTATACGTTTTGATTTGCGACTTTCTCGGTGTAATCAGTATCGAACCGATGGTTGCTTGCTTTGTGGTACTCAAGCGTCAACCAACTGTCACCTATACACTGTCAACTGTCAAAATAATTACAGGACTTCTAGAGCCACATTATATCAACAAACATATAGTCAAGAAAGCTTCAAGCGCCCTGGGATTTGTACAACGCACATGTGCTTCGTTCAAAAACATCAAAACATTTAAAATTCTTTACTGCACATTCGTACGCAGTATACTCGAATATGCTTCCCAGGTGTGGAACCCACAATACGAGACATACATTAGACGAATTGAGAGGATACAATTAAAAATTATTAAGTATTTATGTTTTCGACTCAAAATTTCTTTTAAATCAGATAACTATTATAATCTTTTTCAAACGATTTCACATATTCCCTCTCTCCATGAGAAGAGAAATAGCAGATATATCTTTCCTCTTGAAAATTACTTCCAATTTAATTGACTGTCCCGAATTATTAACTTTGATAAATTTTAATACCCCTGTTAGTCTTTTGCGTTTCAATCCTCTTATACATACACCATTAGTTAAAACCAAATACAGGAAAAATTCCTACTTGTGGTGAGTGAGCAGTAACTTTAATAAACTCGATAAGCGAGTAGGCTTAGACCTATTCTGCACAAGCGTAGCATCGGCTAGATACATGTTGAGTAACGAATTCTTTCATTGAATTGTTAGAGCATAAGTATAAGTATGTAATTTATTATATAAGTATATCTATCACTATCGTTGACAATATTAACTGAAGTGTTCGAAACTATTCTAAACTAATATGTCGCTATCCGTGAGGACCTTTAATTGGCTTTTTTTCACTATTAGATTTTATTTAAAACTTTTGTACGCTGTTGGTCTTCCTATATGAAATAAATAAATAAATGATAGAGTCCAAAGAGTTGACGTGGAATGGAAAGCGTTCCCCAGGGTCAGCGGTTACTTTGGGTGTGCCACAAGGCTCATTGCTTGGACCATTTTTATTCTTAGTGTACAGTGATCTACCCCATTTTGTGAGGGGCGATCACGAGGTTGTGTTGTTTGCTGATGACACGTCACTTTTATTTAAACTTAATAGACAACAAAACGTTTTCGACGATGTAAACAATGCAATCTCGAAGTTAGTAAAATGGTTTAATATTTAATAATCTTCTACTTAATGAGAAGAAAACAAAGTGTATTAGATATTATACTACCAAATGTGAAAGCTAAGGTAAAAGCTAATATTATAATTAAAAACGAAGAGTTAGCTCTCGTGGACACCACACCACTATTTCTAGGTATAACCCTTGATAATGAGCTTCAATGGGGCCCTCACATTGAAACAATATCGAAGAAGTTCTGCAGCATAAGCAGTCAAAAAGATCCGCCTATATACAGATGTAGCCACAGCTAGGTTAGTCTATTTCAGCTACTTTCACAGCATTATGTCTTATGGTATACTCTTGTGGGGAAGTGCTGCAGATATTACCACCATCTTCGTGCTGCAGAAGTCGCTTTAAGTGAGCTGTAAAACCACGATGACGACCAACCATAGACGGTGCACCATCAGTCGCAACAGAAACAATGTTCTTCCATGGAATAGCTTTGTCAATAAAAAAATGTTCCACGGCCTGAAAAATCGATTCAGATGGTATCAGTCTGTAAATATGCAGCAAAAAGCAGTTCTTGGCACATATTTTCATCTTTGATATATCGAACATATCCTAACAACTGAGCTTCATTGCCGGGTAATGTAGACTCGTCCAACTGGAGAGAGAACTGTTGGTCTGTAAGAACTTGAATTCGTTGGGGTAGTTTATGTGGAATTATCACTTGTACCTTTTATGATACAGTCCTTTTGAATAGTTAGTTCGTTGTCTTTGTATCCTGATGCTCTAAGTGACGTCCCTGATTGGAGGGATTTAAGTATACTTTGTAGCTCTGGGTCTTCTTTCGTTTCTTTGGCAATTATATCCGGTGAAATATTCAAAGTGTTTATTTGATTTATTTTATTTTATTTTATTTTATTTTTATTTTACATTTTTTGGAAAACTTACAGCTAGGTTAAAAAATATAACTTACATACATAAATTTAGCTGGAATATGTAATGTTGATCGCATTTGTTCTCATCATCCACGGGAAAACGCGAGAGGTAATCGGCGTTAGAGTGCTTTGAGGAACTCCCATATTAAATGTTGTAGTCGAATCCTGATAGAAAATGTGCGGATAGGGTACGCCTAAGGATTGCCCCAAGACCTGTAGGTAAAGCGTCTGTTGCTAGAATTAGTGGTTTGTGTTGATCGAAGTGTATAAGGACTCTTGCGCTAATTATTTCATCCTTTATGTTCTTCAAGCTTTCTTGACATTTTGCGGACCTATTAAATTTTGCACCCTTCTTCAACAGTTCATTTAATGGGGCCTTCATCGATGCTAGATTATGTATGAATTTATTGAAATAATTTGCCATGCCTCGTAACGGTCTCAGTTCTTTTACATTTGTTATACTGCGTGGTGGCCATCTTTTATGTCTCAAAATATGTCCTCAACTTCTTTCTAAGCTACTCTTTATCAAGTGGAAGTAAAATAAGGCGCTTCTGGCATTCTGTCGTGTTATATGATTCAATCATTCATATCTGGTCCCTCCACTGCTCGAGAAGTTGACCAAAGTTGAGGAAAGTTTTTAATGTGTTCCAAAAGATGTGGACCAGGATTCGAGCTGAAGCCCACTAGTGTATATTATGTAAGAATCAATAGTTTCGTGTTCCAGAACGTGGACCCGTCGAGCGGGCACTCGTGCGCGGTGTGCGGCGTGGCGTGCGCGTCCGCCTACCTGCTGCGGGAGCACGTGCGGCAACACGTGTCGTGCTACGCGTGCTCGCTGTGTGACATGAGTGCGCCCACGCCGGCTGCGCTCGCGCTGCACGTGCGCTACCGGCACATGGCCAAGGACGTGCGCGCGCACCACTGCTCCATGTGCAGCTACAGGTAACACAACATGCTAGCACCGCGTTCCGTACGTGCTCGCTGTGCGACATGAGCGACATGAGCGCGCCCACGCCGGCCGCGCTCGCGCTGCACGTGCGCTACCGGCACATGGCCAAGGACGTGCGCGCGCACCACTGCTCCATGTGCAGCTACAGGTAATACAACATGCTAGCACCGCGTTCCGTACGTGCTCGCTGTGCGACATGAGCGACATGAGCGCGCCCACGCCGGCCGCGCTCGCGCTGCACGTGCGCTACCGGCACATGGCCAAGGACGTGCGCGCGCACCACTGCTCCATGTGCAGCTACAGGTAACACAACATGCTAGCACCGCGTTCCGTACGTGCTCGCTGTGCGACATGAGCGACATGAGCGCGCCCACGCCGGCCGCGCTCGCGCTGCACGTGCGCTGCCGGCACATGGCCAAGGACGTGCGCGCGCACCACTGCTCCATGTGCAGCTACAGGTAACACAACATGCTAGCACCGCGTTCCGTACGTGCTCGCTGTGCGACATGAGCGACATGAGCGCGCCCACGCCGGCCGCGCTTGCGCTGCACGTGCGCTACCGGCACATGGCCAAGGACGTGCGCGCGCACCACTGCTCCATGTGCAGCTACAGGTAACACAACATGCTAGCACCGCGTTCCGTACGTGCTCGCTGTGCGACATGAGCGACATGAGCGCGCCCACGCCGGCCGCGCTCGCGCTGCACGTGCGCTGCCGGCACATGGCCAAGGACGTGCGCGCGCACCACTGCTCCATGTGCAGCTACAGGTAACACAACATGCTAGCACCGCGTTCCGTACGTGCTCGCTGTGCGACATGAGCGACATGAGCGCGCCCACGCCGGCCGCGCTTGCGCTGCACGTGCGCTACCGGCACATGGCCAAGGACGTGCGCGCGCACCACTGCTCCATGTGCAGCTACAGGTAACACAACATGCTAGCACCGCGTTCCGTACGTGCTCGCTGTGCGACATGAGCGACATGAACTGACAGTCACGACTGCAGGAAGACAACTAAAAAATTACTTATTTTGGTATATAGTGACACGAGAGTGGGTCAGGGATTGGAAATAATACTCCGCTTATTGTAATGAGTCTTTATTTGCGTTCACTTTTTCTGAACTTGCACTTCGCCGGTCTGCCGCTATTCCTCTTGTGGGCGGCGGTATCTTCAACGCGTCACACCGCACCGAACACCAAGTCTCTTCTATCTTCTTCTTGGAACACTTTTCACCGCTTCTTCTTTTCTTCTTCTTCTTCTATACACTTTCGAGTTAGAACTAGAACTGCCGTAGGCCACGCGTAGTACGGCTTATATACCCCGGGATCCGTTCTATTTTCAAAATGATTCTCCCATTCCATCTTTAAATTTAAATTGTACTAGAAAATTCTTTTAACTGATTTTATCCTGCTTACACATTTTCCATCCCTTTTTTTCTGTTCGATTTGATCCTGAACATACTAGAAATTTCCATTAACTTTATAAAACTCAAAAAATTCCATACACTGGTAGATGTATCGAACCCGGGTCTACAGCGTCTAAAATAAACACTTTTACGCCAAAGCTACGAGTATTGCTGACGGAGCTGTTGAAATTATCAATGTCTTGGAGTTTGACAACTCTCGTCATATACGTCGAAGCGTTGCTACGCGACAATAGGTAAATATCCCATGGAATTGGGATTATGATTAAGGTGCATGCGCACTAGATCGAACCACACAACAGCGAATAATACATAGGCATGCACGTGGCTTGCATTTATGTATTTTAAATACAATTACAATAACTTACTTCATATTATTGCGTAACAAATAAAAAAATAAGGAACTACTTAACATTACAAAGTTAAATGCCTGTATTCCTGAAGGGTTGCACAGGTGTATTATTTCCACCCACGGTTCGCCCACTTTGTTTAATTCCCACGTATTAGGGGGTGAGCCTCCACTTTTTTAAAGTCCTGGAAAACCCAATAACTGTTTTTGCCCGCCCCATGTCAATAATAAACCAATTTACAGCGCACCCGTGTTTGTAATTTAGAGGTGCAGTGTGTCCCATAGACTGAGAACCTGAAAGCCGTAGTTCAGCAACTATTAAATGCTATCGGCTGTGACCTGTCATCCCACGACCTTGTGAACTTCCATCGTGTTGCAAAGAGAAACCAGGAGTCCAACCGACCTCGTTCCATTATCGTGAAGTTGGCGACTTGTACGTGACTCAGTATTAGCTGCAGTGAAAACTCAATACAAATCACCTGGGACTTGTTGGAAGTAAAAAACCAGTGTACGTGTGCGAGCATCTTTCTCCAGACAACAGAATTCTTCACGCGGCTGCCCGTAGAATTGCAAAAGATAAGTACTACAAGTTTGTGTGGGTTCGAGGTGGAAAGATTTTTATCAGAAAGGACGTTAATTCCAAAAGTTTCGTAGTCAGAGACTCGGACTTCTTAAACTCATTGATGTGGGAGACTACTAATGAGAACCTATGGATTACGATTATGTTTGGCCAGGGTTACTCAAAAGTGGAATTATGTATTTGTACTTTATACCTTCCTCCCCCCGTTAAGTATGATTCTTTAGAAAATTTAATGAATAATGTAACAAATGTTATACAACAATGTCAAAAGAAGCTATACTTCTTTTAGTAGTTGATTTTAATAGGCCGTACCTCCACTGGTCTCACTGTACAGACCTAAACTTATGTTCTCTGATTCCTAGCTCTCCTACAGATAACACAGACGCCTTGCTTATCGATTCTCTTTCTTTCAACGATCTCCACCAAATGTGTGCAATACCAAACTTAAATGGCAGATTCTTAGATCTAGTTATTTCAAACTCACCGAAACTAGTATCAGTGACCCAGGGTGTCCCACTAGTGGATTTGGAGACGCATCACCCGGTACTAGGTATTTCCGTTAATATTGTATCATCGTAGATTTAAAATGTATGGCAATCCCATGGATCAGTTTACATATAGGTTACTCCGCGAGAGATGTGACAAAATCCTAACGACTGATATAAATAGGTTCAAATCAGAAGCCAAAAATTTAATCGAGAAGGATCCTAAATACTTTTGGTCTTTCATAAAATCTCTACGATCCAATAGCAGCGACATACCGGATGAAATTACTTGCTTAGATCAAAGCGTTCAAGGTGGCTAGCAGATTGCCAATCTTTTTTCAGAATACTTTCACTCAACCTATCAGCATGACCCAAACCCTTGGGTTTAAACACAACAAAATCGTAGAATGTCACACGTCACTTAGTTAATGTCGTTTCACAGACTCAGATGTCATATCAGCGCTCAAAAGCCTAGATACAAATAAAGGTCCTGGTCCAAATTCTATACCTCCTGGTTTCTTAAAGGCCTGTGGCACGAAATTGGCTGAGCCGCTGCGAATAATTTTCAATAAGTCTTTACTATGTGGAACTTTCCCCTCAAGATGGAAGGTTGCGCACATCAGTCCAATTCACAAGAAGGGAGATCCTGGAGATATTACTAACTACCGGCCCATCTCAATTTTGTCTGCTATCAGTAAGCTGTTTGAAATACTCGTTCAGAAAAATATTTTTTTCCACCTTAAATCCTTGCTCATATCCCAACTGCATGGGTTTCTACCTGGTAGATCAACTACATCGAATCTTGTGGATTTTGTTAGTGACATTTCTCAAGCTTTCACAGATGGTCACGAATTGCATGCTATTTACACTGATTTATCAAAAGCCTTCGATGTGGTTGACCACGTACTGCTCAGAGAACTTGGTCACGCAGGAACATGTGGCTCTCTACTGCGGTGGTGCGAATCCTATTTGCAGAACCGTTCCCAGATTGTAAAGATCCGTGGCTTTAAGTCAATTTCAAGAGCCGTGCCATCAGCGGTTCTACAGGGCTGACCTTTAGGGCCCTTTTTTTCTTGGTCTTTGTGAACGATCAAGCGACTAATATAAAATCCAAATTTCAAATGTTTGCAGACGACTTAAAAATGTGTCGTGAAATTAAATCTACAGAAGATACGATCATATTATAAAGTAATCTTGATACGATCTGCGATTGGTGTGTTTTTAATAGGATGATTTTAAATTCCTCAGGTTTTGTGATTAGACAAACTAAATTTTTCAAAGACCCTGATGTGTCGAAGATAATTTTTAACAGCTACGTGCGTAGTCTTTTAGAGTATTGCAGTCTGGTGTGAAGCCCTTCTTACAAAGTTCATATTAAGAGGTAAGAACAAGTGCAGTCAAAATTTTTATATCATCTCTCATATTCAAGTAATCTTTGTCGTCGGTTAGACTGCTACGGCACGTCCTGTACCACGGCATTGCAGCCGTATTATTAATAGGAAAACGTTTAGTCTACCCTCAACACGCACAAATTATGGTCAACATTCTAGTTTATATCGAATTTGTTCTCTGTATAATGAAGTCTGTCAGAAGGTAGACAGTCTGTCAGAAGACTTCTGCTAAAAAAAAGCAGATTAATGGCTAGGGGACTGCGGGGTCGAATTGTGTTCATCTAGCTTTAGTTATTGTTTTAGTTTTATATAAAATCTAGAACACATTTAAAAGCATGCTGTGTTCACTTCCAGAAGGAGGCACTTGCCCCAACATGTTAACGTATTTTTCTGTTTTATACAATATTATGAGTGTATCCCGTTTAGTTAACCTAATAAAAAAAATCTTGATCGATATTTGTTTTTCAATAACTTCATCTTTGAGAAAGATGTTTCTTATAGCTACGTATGTCGAGCGAAACAAAGTGGCTAAGTTGATAGCTAGTATTTTGCAATTTTCATAGTTTTCTTTATCATAATTAGTTTTAAAATATTAAATAAAGGTATAATATACCATATCTATAGTCTATTCTCCTTACTTGTCTTAAATAGAAAACAAATATGGCGTACAGAGAACCAGCTCGTACCAAGAGATAATTCATAGAGATGGGGATCATCGAACGAATGGACGACTGAACTTAATGCTTTATATATTCATGTATGTAATTGGCGCGATCTTGACGCGCGTGCAGCGGCCTGTCAATGTGTATTATTTTACGTGTGTTAATAGTTTGTTTATAATTAGGATAATATCAGAAAATGTGTAAGAAAGCTAATGAAAAAGCTATAATATATAGATAAAACCAACTAAAATAAACTATCTTATAAACAAAAAAATAGGGGTAAGAAGTTGGTTAGGTCGTAGTGTGCCGTACGGCACTTTCGATTTTGGTGTATATGAAAGATCTAGTGCCAAAGGGCACTTCCCGATTTCGGAAGGCTAGTACTACATTCCAACTTAGACTCTCCCGCTTTGCTATCTCAGATGAACATAAATATTTGACAAATGGGCCGAAGATCAAAACCCACTAGACATTTGTTCAAATAACACCTCGTATTTTAACCTAATCATAAGAATGTGTCGCTCATATAATGAAATAGCCAAATTAGACGATTCGAGACATTCGTTATTTTTTTATAAAGTAAGTGAAATAATTAAGTAGATTATGAATTTTGTAGTTGATTTTATTTTAAAATCTTATTCAAGCTGTGGTGCGACCCTTTAGGATTGTGAAAAGATTTAAATATAATTTAATTAAGACTTTAGGTTAGACATTATTGAAATTTGGTTGGATTGCCTAAATAAATAAATAAAGTAAAAAATACAAAAAAACTACTTTAAAAAACAGACCGCCGACAAATCTAAAATGTGTGATTGTCTGTAAATAAGTGAATTTCATTCAAAGACGTCTTTGTTTACTATTTAAGACAAGTAAGTACAAAATAGAGTATACGTATTAATTAGTACATGGTGTATATGGCATAACATATTTGGAGGTCCGAGGTCCGACCTATAAATGATCTAATATATACTGCTTTCAGTGTTTTTGATTACTTTTAATATTACTTTTAATTTCTCATAAGAATTAACAATTCACTTACTGAGATATCTTAAACTATCTTAAAAGTAAAAAGTAAATAATTTACGTACAAAGCAAACGATTAGGAAAATTAACATAAGAAAAGTTCACTAATATCTAATAGGTGGACATTTACTATTAGCAGCTCCTTTATAATATAACAACATAATAATAATAATATGAGAATAAGTGTGTAGTCACAAATATCGTAAACATAACCGGATCGCGCGTCACACAATGAGAACTGAATATGGCTACACCTTGGGAATTACAAGTTTGGAAATATTGTACTTTAAAATGATTATGTAGTATATTGAATTACTTACTAGGCATGTTTTATGATTTTATTTATTTACACTTTTAACACTTTCATTTTCACATCAATACTTGTACAGTTTGTAGACAGAGAGTTGTCGCAGGGCAGTTTGAACAGTCAGACTTAAATTGATATAATAATACTTTTGTGTACGTTAAGCTTAAGAAACAAGTAGTTACACATCAGTAGGACAAGTATTTAAATTATAATGATCGCTTGCAGCGCAGTGACCGCGTCCGACCTGCGCAAACATATCAACAGACACAACAAGAGACTGAAGCGGAAAAATCAGTCAGACGGCGAGAACTGTGAGGGTGAGGTGAAGAAGCAGCAGCTCAAGAAGAAGTACATCTGTCACATCTGTCCGGAGAGAGACGCCGTGATATTCACGAGGGGGACCTTCTTGACCACGCACTTGGTGAAGGTGCACGGGGCGCAGTGGCCGTGTGGACACAGTCGGTTCAGGTGAGTGACGGATACTACATTATGTACGAAGGGCAGAGAGTTAGGGATTACTGAAGAGGGGCAATTTGTAGGCAGGGGGTGAGGTCAATGGCGTCGATATACCACAATAGTGGAGTGGCACTTTCTCCGAGTGATTTATAATTGCTTTATACAACACCTTTGAATAAAATCTTTAATAAAACAGATTCTTTTAATTTTTGTACAGAAAATTTTAGTACTGTCTGGTCTGAACGGTAGGTTTTTGAATAATATCTGGCCTATATCGTGTTTGGTGAAAATATTCAATATATGAGATGACAAGGAGAAAAAAAAAAACAAAAACATCAAGCTACTGAAGGAAATGGACCCTGACGTGCAACCGACCTTCGTCGCACGAGACTTGAATAAATTAACA
Source organism: Leptidea sinapis (assembly GCF_905404315.1). NCBI lineage: Eukaryota > Metazoa > Arthropoda > Insecta > Lepidoptera > Pieridae > Leptidea > Leptidea sinapis. The sequence goes on along the minus strand of NC_066265.1, from coordinate 505,212 downwards.
CCGGCATCCTTTGACCATGTCGATGTGACATGATAAGTATGAAGACCGAGCTTGCCGACTTAAGACGAGATTGGGTACAGAACTCATTGAGTTGCGCAATGTGCTAGACCAACACAAGACTAGAAGTACTGATGTTAGCATGATGGCCGTAACTATAAAGGATTATATTAAAGAAAGGGGTGAATTGTGTGGTGATGTGGAGTTGCTTCCCTAGTACAAGAAAACTTACCGGCGAGTTAAATAGACATCTTTATCGACACCAACTTCTGGCCCGCCAGGATAGTTTACTGCCGGGTCCGTGAACGTACAAATACATCCGCCTCTAACAAGACAACTAATGGACATTAAAAAACAACTAGTTATAGGGGTTTAAAGAAATCGTTCGGCGAGTATTGTAGCGTTACAGGAGATATGGCTGTGGCCCACGATCTTAGTTTTGTGAATGAATTTAACGATAATTTCGGTTGTTTTGTTAAATCCTCGGTTGACGACTTAAAAGTTGAAAGCGGGCGCCCGTACCTGCCAATTCTGTGGTACCTATACGGTATAATAAAATCGGTATTCTCAAACGTAACTGTGACAGACTGCGAGCGAGAGATTTTGCTCGTCAAATTCTGATCCTATGCGTTTATCTACCGACGGACTCGGAAGAGAATATGGCTGGTATGAGGTTAGAGCTAACTTCTAGCCTGCTTGCTTCTTGAGTGCACTGAAGAGGCCTCAGAAACTCTTTGGTTGGAACTATCACGTCAAAGATAACTAAAACGTATTATGATTTTTGAGTGGTGGAGCTGTAGTGGTAAGCCATTTGACAACATGATAAGCTATATGACAACTTGGTGTAAAGTGGTAAGATCTTAAAGAACAAACTGAAGTGGAGTTAAAATAATGAGGATAGAATAAAACTAGACGTATTATCAATGCACACGTCCGATAACAACTTTGTTAAGTTCTGGCGATCGACAAACTCTTTAAACTACAATCAATACCACAAATCTATACTTGTTAACTTTAGGCGAAGTACACCAGGCGTGCCATCAACAACATCAGGGTGCGATACAATGATGCATGTCATATCAGACGTTATTCAAAAGAATTGTTAAAAAACGTTTGTGTGGTAAAGGTTACTATAACATAAATGACTTTCTTAATGATACCAAAGATTGGGAATGGAGCGACCGCCCTCAGGCTATTAAATAAAAAGTTTAATTGTACAATGTTTACTTTGTTACTTTGTAAATGTTACTTCAATTGTAAAACATATTTTTGATGAAAAAAAAGCCCGCTGAGTTTGTTGCGCCCATTCTTCTCAGGACTGAGGCATTCATTTTGGAATGGGTGGTAGTTTTTGGACTTTCAATAAGTGATGTCACATCCTATTTTGAATAAAAATATTTGAATTTGAATTTGCGTTCATAAGATCGCATATCACAACATTCTGGAGCCGGTTACGGGAATCATTGGCATCGTTCAGTGCACCAGCAGGCTGATACAAAAAATAGACCTGAACACAGAATTGTATTTTATTTTTATTTTTAAATTTAATTGTTTTATATTATTGTACTTTATTCATATACTAGCTGACCCGACAGACGTTGTTCTGTATGTAATAAATAAAATAATGTTTTTATATGAATTTGTCAATAATATATCATAACATCAAAAATTACTTCGTAAAATATGCACCCTGCTGTCGTAATGAAATTGTTTCACAGCAAAACTGTCAAACCGTGCGTCAATAAATTCTCTCATAGAAATTATGTATGGACACATCAAAGTAAAAACAAATTTGTTGTTTTTATTTAATTTAGCAGCATTTTCCTATTTATTCACCTTTTAAACCTTCTCTGGACTTCCACAAATAATTCAAGACCAAAATTAGCCAAATCGGTCCAGCCGTTCTCGAGTTTTAGCAAGACTAACGAACAGCAATTCATTTTTATATAGATAGATATTATTGTTATTTTAACTCGGTGCATACCTTTTTATTAATAAATATATTATTAATGGATTTCCAAACACATTTCTGCCCGCATTACGAAATAAATGAACCACTTTCGCCCCAGTTGTCACATCAATTCCGAGCAGTTGTACATAAATTACATTTACCATGGACCTGACAAACCAGGCTTCTCAGGAATTCATTATTTCGTAGGAATGTACAAAAATAAGCCGACAAATATTTGATATTGCAAAATATAATATGTAGTAGGTAGTGTGTAGTTTTATAAAAGACAGTAATCTTTTAATTGGTATTTAGTTGCAGGTTGTGGAACATTTAAAGCCGTTAGGTATACCTACTGAATAACACCATATTTACGCGTTGCTCAATGTCCGTTGTTCTCATTAATACTAAATCACTACTTACTTGCTGGCACTCTATAAGACAGACAATAAGGGACGAGACGAGCGGGACGTTCAGCTGATGGTAATTGATACGCCCTGATAATAAAATGCGTGCCGCCCAGGATTTTTAAAAAACCCAAAAATTCTGAGCGGCACTACAATTGCACTCGTCATTAAATAGGCGCCGTTGTGGTAGCCATAATGTAGCCGGCATCCATATATAACACAAGACATAATACCACTCTATATATTTAAAAACATTGTTTCGTTCTTATTATTTTGCGGCCAACTCCGATCTACATTTAGACATGTTAATTTCCAGGTATCAAAAGAGTGAAGATGGAATGTACCGTCTCACAACGACGCGATTTGAAGTTCTAGAAGTTTCTAAGAAAATAGTTGACGGCTACAGCGGCCAGAAAGATACACTCACTAACAAATATGAGTTTGACGTGAAAAATGTCGCCGAAGCAACCGCGACCACACCGAAGAGATACGAGGTAGTGCTTAAAGATGGTGAGAGAAGTGGAAGTGAAGCGACGAGGGAGTTGATACCGAGTGAAGTGGAGATTAACAGTGAGAGTGTGGGCAAGTTGGAGATAGAAGTGTGTGACGTGGATGATGAAGGTAACGTTATTAGTAAAGAAGTGTTCTACGGAGTGCAATGTGTGTGAGTATTGTACATCTACCCTCAATGTACACATTATCATATTGTGTTTAGTTCTCTAGTTAATAAGGTTACTATTATAATTTTTTTTTTTTTTTGTGTGATTACTATAGTTGATCCTTGGACATGAATATTGTGATAGCATTGACAAAATATGTATGACTTGTATTTTGAAATGTTGTGTATTTGAAATAGATATAAAGGTGACATGAAACTGTTTAGTTTAATTAATTAATTATGTTGTTTATACAATTGACACAATACGTAGTATATTTTTTTAAATAATTATCACTCAAAGTTTAATAAGCGATACATTGACTGATCTAAACTGTGATTGTCAGCACATTTGATCCGAACATGATGCAATTACTGTACTCTAATTAGCTGTTATTTTTAAACTGAATATGTAAAGATGAAGTACAATATACTTGTACTTATTTGTACAACTCTACGTACACATATTAATACCTACCATAATATTATATGATGGTATGTGTTAACAGTAAATGACATAATATATGTTTAATAAAACAATACATGTGCTGTCACGTACAGTACAAGTGTGGATAGACACGCCACGTGACTTTGAAACGTTTGTGATTGATGTAACACAGTTATATTGGACCATTCTAGTTAAGTAGAAGTGAAAAAAAAACAAAATAAATAATCAATATTTTCTTTATTAAAATAAAGGTCAAAATAAATATTGTTTTTATTATGACAGTGAGGGACGAGACGAGCAGGACGTTCAGCTGATGGTAATTGATACGCCCTGCCCATAACAATGCAGTGCGGCTCGGGATTCTTGAAAAACCCAATAATTCTGAGTGGCACTACAATTGCGCTCGTCACCTTGAGACATAAGATGTTTAGTCTCATTTGCCCAGAAATTTCACTAGCTACGGCGCCCTTCAGACGGAAACGCAGTAATGCTTATATATTACTGCTTCACCGCAGAAATAGGCGCCGTTGTGGTACCCATAATCTAGCCGGTATCCTGTGCAAAGGATGCCTCCCATTGTTTCTTATAATTAAATTTAATTATATTTTTTTAGTCAAATATTAGTTCTGAACTGTCGTCTGTGAGGTGATATGAATATTTTATAATTATAATGTGTTACATGTTACAACAATATTGTTGTTACAGATATTATGTATTTCTACATCGACATATTTCACAAAAGCGTAGATATTATTTTCCTTATGTTTGAAAATCATTTTAAAGCTGAATTAACACACACACTGTGCAGTGCCAGGAAAGTAATGGTAACTAATAGATATAATATTTTATATTACTACTGTTTGTACTTATCATTATCAAAATGGCGGTTTACAGGATGTTACCCATGCCTTGTAGATTGATTGACAAATGACAATATGTACATGCGGTACTGATATATGAATGTGAGTAATGTAGCTTAGTATTTACAAATATATAATTTGAATAAATGTTGATTGATTCCATCAAATACTTAGATATAACCAAACATTATTAATAGTATGTCAGATCAAGTAAACTTACGGGGCTCAATAATTTTTCTTAATATTATGTTAAGTATATAGTTGATTGTGTAACGAAATAAAAATAATTCAAAAATAATATGTTTTTATTTGCAATAAAATAACACCTTTACCACATTTATAAAATATAATGATAAACATAATAGTTATGTATATATAACTATATAATATGATTGTTTAAACATTTGTGTCCTGACAGTTCCATATAGCACCCTTGGGAGAGATGTCTCGTCTCAACACATTGTACAATAAACTATAATAAAGAAATCTAAATTTAAATATCCAAGTAGTAGTAGTAAGTACTTTATTTAAGAACGGTTGTTACATGACATCAATTTTTAAACTAAACACCAATTACATTGAAATATATAATGATTTAAAAAATCATTGGCTTGCTAAATACAAATTTAGTAAAGTAATACCTAATTACAAATCAGATAGATATTTCATCGATACGAAGTTAGTTAGGAAAGAAAATTATACTTAAGTAAGGAGGGCAAATATTGTTCGTAGAGTAATTCGTACAATTATTATTCAAGTTAAATAAAAAGCCAAGCATATTCGATTGTAGCGCGGGTTGATAATTAATTATAAATAAGTTTTATTGTTAAAAGTATCGATCAATCGTGCCGCTTCCCTAAATCCGGCTTCAACTGCTCCGTGAACGGACGCGTGTCTGTGGTGGGACGAGGCTTCCCCGGCGAAACAAACTACCGGGAAATTATTTCCGTGGTATAATGGCTTGCCAAGAATTGTTGCGCTGGCGCCATTTTGTTCAGTGGCAACACTGCGGTATGAATACGATCCTCTTGCAAGCGGGTTGGATGCCCATTGTGTTCTGAAAACGATTAATAGAAGCTTAGAATTCAGATGATTTAAATACTAGGTAGGTAATATAGGACATGATTACGGTATTATAATACTGCAATATTTTAAGCCTACATGCGGAACACTCAGCCATTCTCACCAACTATAATGATGGTTGAGAAACTCATAAAATTTATGAACAAGAATCGGACTTTGTGACATGATATCGTCCACGACGGTACTGTTATCCCGTTGTAATATGCTACCTAAACCTACTACGGATACTTATTAAAGGATTTGGTAAAAAAGTACTTTGCACGTACCTACACATACAATGTAAATGAATTAATACTCTGAAAATGTTAACTAAGATTAAGTATAATAGTGGACGTTGTTCGTCTCTCGTAACTCATATAATTATAGAAACTACAGCAGACATGTGATTTAAATGACGAATGTTTATTTTAGTTGATGTAATTATCTTTTCAAATCTTGTTGCACAAAAGTTTTGTTTTACTTCACCCAACATTAATAGTTTTTATATCGCACAGCGTATACCTATATGACACCTTAGTGACACGTGGGCTTCTAGTCTGTTGTAATGACATTAATTAAAACAACATAAAACACTTAAAATCATTCGTGTACAATCAATTCGATAAATATGCCGACGTCTATAGAGACCATGTCATACTTTAAACGCGGTGATCTTCTATCAGGATCTCATTACACACAAGTTACAGAACTGTTGACCATAGGTGCTGAGATTGGGACTGAAACGAAAGTCGTTACATTACAATTCACAGACGTGTAAATACTAGCAATATTACCAGCTACGTTAGAGCCCGCAACATACTCGCTTGAAAAATCATCTGAGTCAGTTTAGGAAATTTATGATTACAACGAAAACAATCAGCAAATTATATAGAGTAGCAATGAAGTATAAATTTGGTTTGCACTGAGGAAAGCTAAATAAGAAAGATAATATTATAAAAATGATACCCAAGTAGGACTCGGTATTAAATGTTGTTTACCTTGTGATACATTTGATGGGGGTGACTTTGAACTGCTTCTTAAACATTTCAAGGAGCTTATGCAAACCAGCTTTCACTTCATCCACGCTGAGTTTCTCCATTTTCTCGGCAGCCGTTCCATAGATCCAAGCTAGCAGCAAGTTGGGATGGTACTCCACCGTGTTAAAGCCTGATATCTCTGTGATCCATTCATCAGCACCAGAAAACTTGCCCTTGTCTTCTTCGCGCCACAGGATGGTGAAACATCCGGGGAATTCAGGCCACCACGCTTTGGTGAACTCGATGTAGATTTTATCGAGAACGCACAGCTGAAGACTGTTTATTGTGTTGATCTTTTCCTCGGGAAGTCGTGGGTTGAATAGGTGGTGGTGTCTGTGGAATAAAAAGTATTTTGGCAGATTAAAAAGCCCATTTTTTTTCTAAATTTGCAGAAAGAAATTTGAATTGAAATACACAATTATTTTTGTAAATTTGCAGATGGAAAGATTGTTTAGAAAGCCCACACTTTGAAGAAATATTTAAGTTCATTGATAAATTGGGGTACGAGTCCATTGCCAATTCCTGTTTGGTTGTACATGATAGAAAGATTTACGAGCTGAGTCCGCAACATACCATCATTCATACAGGTCCGGCAGGTATTTTGAGCGATGGATTCACTTGAATGGGTAGGTCTCTGGCGGAAAGTGCGAGAAATATACCATTATATACTATAGTCATAGGTATATAAAATAATCAATTTGGAAGCAAAAATTAAGACAATATATATGTAAGATTCCTCTGAGGCATTCAGTAGCTGTTAGCTCATCTAACAAAAGACCTTTCGCACAAGACATGGGAACCTTTTAAACTCTCTACGGGTTGCAATTCTCTTGTGATTCCTAGATGCAAGATGGTGAAGTGATCATCACAATCAGGCTCTTGTGAGAACTACTCTTGACCGTTTTGTTATACAATTTTATAATCTGCTATAAGTATAATACCCAGGGTCTACAATCTTAGAACATAGATTTTAATTACCATTTTTACCTAATTTTATTCCCACTTACGAATAGAGATGGCGGTTACATACTATAAACCCTTATTGTTGTAACATGCTAGTTTTATTTAATGTAATGTATTCCAATTATAAAAATGAAATTTAATCGAAAGAAAATTATTTGCGGGTGCGGTGAGAGAAGACCACGACGGTAATCGAATTAAAATATTTTTGACGTGTGAAGATTAATAGGTTTGAATCAGTGAACGCATAAAGAACATGGAAGCGTTTCTGACACTTTGAATTAAAAAAACAGACAAAACAAGGATTTAACATACATTCATGTGTTATAAAGTTAAAAAAAAATGAATACTCAAAAATTATTAAATGGAACCATCGCCGGCCATATTCTCGTGTAGCACCTGATAAATCACAGAAGCGTTGCCGGCCTTTTAGAAAAGGAAACGTCTTTTTTTGAAGTATATATTAATCTAACTTATATGACGTATACTTTGTTCAAAAATTCATTTCTTTTATTATGACTGATCCCCTCATACATAACGCATACATCATCCACATATCTGACAAACATTGACAATACGTCAAGCACGCGAACCAATAACCCTTGGTTACCGTAATCATGTCATGCCGAGAACAAATCACGTAAATCAAACTGGGCGCATGACAAATTAACTGACCAGGCACATCCTAACATCGACCTAGGTTCAACATCAATAACACTTATAGTTTACTGTATTGTGACTTAACTTTTGGCGCTAATAATCAACGGTTGATAGCATGACGTATGAGTTTTATATGCGTTCACTGGTTTTGATAACTTGAGTAACTTAAAAAGATTAATCCAGGTTCCGGAGATACTGGCGGCTAGGCCTTCCCGAGTTACATTAATGGTATAAGTATCGATATACCTAGGTTTCTATAGCTATTTAAAGTATCCAGATTGACGATACAGATTGATCTATATTTCCTAAACACAAACCTTACTGTAAACGTGTGATATTACCTCTCTTTCAACACTCCCAAGGACACGGTCACAATCACACTCCTTGCCGTATACAAGCTTCCATCTGTACACTTCACCTGCACGAGTGGACTTCCCGCCTCCGTTCCTTGCGTCGACCTCCATTTTATTGTTTCTACCTCTTTCTTGAAATGGATTTGAATCGGGATCTCTTTCGATGGGTCGGGATATTTATTCTGGTCATAATACGTAAGCTATTATTATTAATAAACTATTGTACTTAGATCATTCATACGTCACATATAGATAGTGACAGCTGTGAAAACGTCGAAAAAAATTGAGATGACAGTTAACCTCTATTTTGTGCAATGTACGCACACTTACACAAAGTGACATACAAATTGCGAGTGTGAGACGTAGCTTGTCACGCACACTAAAGTAATAAACCTGGCCTATTTTCATCGGTTGTCTAGCAGTAAGAGGCTCTTTCTAGTAGGTACGTATACATTATTTAAGTTATTTTCTTTAGTATTGTAACGAGACATTTATATGTATGTATTTATTAAAAAGAATTTGAAGTAGGTACGGTTCAAAACGTCTCAAAAGTAACGTTCGTCAAATTCAGAGTTTCAACTTTTAACTGATTGGTAATGGCTTGCTGAAATTGCTCTTCAATAGAGAATTATACTTTACAATCTATATCACAGAGTCCCTACGCTAAAATACTCTTTTTACATATTACAATAAAACATCACAAATAAAGTCTTTCTATTTTCTAATCTTAAAATATATTGGTTGGTGTATAGAAATCGAAATCGTTTTAAGATTGCTATGGGTTGACGGATGGTACCTAAGATCTTGGCGTTTCTGAACGCAGCCACAATCAGTTGAGTAATTTGAAAGGTACAAATTGTTGACAAAATATATTTTTTTAAATTTTAATACACGAGCTATTGTTTATTAATGTGTACTCTTTATTTAACTCACCTTCCAGAAAAAATTGGCAAACCTAGGTTGTAAAAAGTAATCAAAGAAGAAATAATAATAAGAAATCAAAAAGTACCCCACTGGACTAAGGTCTAAAAAAAACCACGTAGCAAATTATGTTTTATTTATACATCGATGGAACAAATGTTGAACTAATTATTAATCATACTTGGCCAGCGACGGGGGCGCCGCTGTTTTATTATTTAGCTGAAGGATGGGGAAGCAGATCAAAAGTTGGCTTAATGTTAATTAAATATTAAATAAATAAGTGGGTATATCACTTGCTTACCAATAAGATATCGAATATTGTTTTATACCCCTTTCCTTTCCAGTTAAGCATGAACTCTCCTTCACAACCCCAGTTCTCTACCAGACCCCGCAGTGACTTGGCAGTGCAGGGTTCTCTCTGACCCCCTAAGTGGTTGTTCTTCTCAAACCATTCAACGAAACTTTGGGTCAATTTTGAGTCTCTCTTCAAAGCAGGATTTCTTTTTGCTCTGGAATTGTGGACTGTGTTATTGTAGTGACGCTATGAGAAATGAAAATCGAGAGAACAAACTCTACATTGTCTGTGTGGCGGAATTGAAAAATAAATGTTTCTTTTACTGTTATGTCACATATTAAAAAAAAACTGTACGATGGTACGGAATCATTAACTTACTTCTCTTGAATAAACTAATCGAAACCTATTTGTAAGCAGTAAATTGTGGCAAACGTTTGGGTGCCACAATTAATAATATTTTACTGTACAAATGAACAACGTTCGTTACAAAAAAAATCATTCCCTCAAAATACCGCTTCAACAACTATTAATGAAACGGGAATGGCGATACTCTTATCCGTAAAAGATTATTTATATATTACGCTTTTTTGACACCACATTAACAAAATATAACTTAATTACTAACATACATAATTACATGATATGGTGCAAATGGCGGCCTTATCACTATATAGTGATCTCTTCCAGGCAACCATTTGTAATACAATAAAAGAGAAAGGCAGTACATTAAAAGGGTAAGAAGTGTCAAAAATATAGACACACATAATATATACTATACTAAAATATAGATAAATTTATAAGAAAGTAAAATATGTAAAAAGTAGGAACAATAATTAACATTTCAGAATTGTTGAATTATGTTGGTGGATACATACAGATAGATTCTATCAAATAGAGGACAGATAATGTTTTTTAGTTGATTTTTAAAGGATGCTAATGATTGTGCTTGACGGATAGTAAGCGGCAGTTGATTCCAAAGAGTGATGGCATTAATGGTGAAAGAAGAGTGATAGCTATCAGATTTATGGAAAGGAACATTTAGTATTTGTTTCGCAGCAGAGCGCAACGAAAGCTCATGCTGAGACCCTAGTAGCTCAAATCTGTCTTTAAGGTAAAGAGGAGTGTTTTGGTGAAAAATTATGGGGTAAAGAAGGTGTAGAATGTGGGAATTGCGACGTAGACGTATAGGAAGCCAGTTGAGTTTTTTTCGGTAGGAGGAGACATGATCGTATTTACGTAGGTTAAAAATGAAGCGAATACATAAATTTTGTAGGCGTTCGAGTTTATCCAGCTGAGCCTCGGTAAGGTCGGGATAGCAAATGTCTGCATAATCAAGAATGGAGAGCAGGCAAGTCTGCGCAAGACATATTTTACTAGGTACTAACGTAACCGGCGCAGGGATCCATGTGCGGAGAAAACTTTTTTACTTAATTCATTCAGTTGCGTCTGCCAAGAAAAATTTGAATCTATATGTAAGCCTAGATTTTTGACATTACTACTAAAAGGGATTAAAACATCATTGACACGAGGTCTAGGCAGTAAATCCCAGTCAATTTTAGAGATCAGATGTTGCCTGCCTATGATAATTGCCTGCGTTTTTCCTGGATTTATCATTACACCATAATTTTTACACCACTCGCATATGGTAGCGAGATCCTTATTAAGACTATGAACTGTAGATTGTAAATCAGATAACGTGGAGTGCCTATAAATTTGAACATCATCAGCATATAAGTGGAAAGAAGAATTTAGATTGCTAGTGATGGAGTTTATAAATATTGAAAAAAGCAAGGGAGAAAGGACACCTCCCTGTGGAACACCGGCAGAAACATGAACCCAGGATGATTGTATATCCGCAACTTTAATACGCTGTCGTCGCCCTATCAAATAGCTATGGAACCAACTCTCGGCATCTGCTGATAAATTTAAAGAAGATAATGATTTCACTAAGATGTCGAAATCGACAGAACCAAATGCGTTACTAAAATCAAGTAAGGTTAAGATAGTAAGCTGTTGGTTATCCATAGCGAGACGAATATCGTCCGTAACTTTGACCAAAGCGGTCTCGGTGCTGTGTCCAGGACGAAAACCTGACTGCACGGAGCTTAGAAGACAGTATTTATTAAGGAAATAACTAAGTTGTTTATAAACTAACCGTTCCAGTATTTTAAAAAGGAAAGGAAGTATAGATATTGGGCGATAGTCGCGAAAAGTCAGAGGGTTTGAAATTTTTGGTAAAGGAATTAAGTGAGCTTCTTTCCATGTTTCTGGGAAAGTATTAGATTTAATCGAAAAATTAAGGATGTGGGTTATTATAGGAAGAAGAATGTCAATAATTGGAATAATCATGTTTCGGCCTACACAGTCGCTTCCTATGGCTCTTGAGGAAATAGATAGTAGGTTATTCCTGACATTACTTTCAGTAAAAGGTACGAAAGAGAAAGGTTCAGGAGCTTGTTTCATGTAATTAGATAGAGTATTTAGTGTAGTTTGCTTTGTATTGTGATCAAGAACAGGAGACCTTGAAAAGTGCCTATTAAGAGAATCGACGTTAAGTGAAGCAGGAAGAACTGTTTGTTGCTGTTTCCCAACACCAAGTGATCTTAAAAATTTCCAAACTTTAGCAGGATCGGGATTATCGACTGATTTAAATATGTGACGTTGTTGAGCATCCCTACATATTCTGTTGCATCGGTTTCGGATACTTTTATATTTAACTCGATCGGAACTAGAATTGCTAATTTTGTACTTTGTTTATGCCCGAGTTTTTGCATTTATTAATGTTCTAATTTCATCTGTGAGCCAAGGAGCGGGGAGATGTTTCTTTTTAACAGGTCTAAGAGGCGCATGCATGTCATAAAGCTGTAAAATTAGAGAGTTGAAAATACTGATTTTGGTATCAATTGAGTCAGTATTATATACTACAGTCCAATCGATATTGCTAGCATCATAGTTGAGACGATCCATGTTAAGATTGTTGAAGTTACGTAGCCAGACTGTTTGAGGTTTTAATTTAGGTAAACGAACTTTATATGACAAGAATACCAGATCGTGATATGAAAAAGGCACTGAGGTGAACTGACCATGCTTATGTACAAGGTTATTTTTTGATACAATTATTAGATCAAGTAACGATGATTCACAATTACGTAGGTTATGAGTAGGCATTAAAGGAAGTAACTGCAAGTTGAAGGAGTCAATTATTGATTGGAGCTTTCTGCTGCGATGATTAACTTTGCACATGCAGGTATTGAAATCTCCCATTATGATCACATGCTCGTATAGTGGAGTAAGACAGTCAAGAATGGATTCAAATGAACTAAAATAATCAACGCCTAACGAAGGACTGTAAAACACACCCAATAGTACTTTGGAGTGTGATATGCTGACTTCAAGTACAAGATGTTCCGCAGAGTCACCGGGGGGTGGCTGAGGAGATACACTTATTATAGAATATGAGAATCGTTCACGAATATATATTGCAACACCGCCGCCGACTCGGCCGGTTCGGTCATTGCGGACAAGCTGAAAACCCGGTAAGGAGTAGGAAGTGGAAGGAAGACAAGGTTTGAGCCAGCTCTCAGACACTAGAATTGCATGAATATTATTACAATCAAATGAAGCAAGCATATCAGTGTAGCTAGAAGGCACACTCTGAGCATTTATATGTAAAACATTGAAATTATTAACACAATCTATAAAAGCTTTCTCAAGTTCACTACGAAGAGAGAAGGTAGGTGAGATGCTGTAGTAGCTTTCATCAGCGGAGCTTTGGCTGCTTGAGGAATTCAAGGACAAAAAATCAACTTCACTGCTATCACTAGTATCTGCCATTACCAGCTACAATTTATCAAGATTAAAAAGTACAGAACAAATAAATAATAATTAATAAGTAGGTATGTTACAATAATACTTAGATCAATTATAACTAAACTAACTAACTAAACAATAATACTTAGATTAATTATAACTAATGTTATGTATCTAAATCCAACGAAAAATATATGTATATATTATATTGCGTTTTCAAGTTATATAAATGTGTTTGAAATTAATATAATATTAGTGGTTTTATTCAAAAAACTGTATCCTGTTAACGCCAGTCTCACATGAATTAATTGAACAGAAATTATTAGCGCAAATTATTACAACTAATCAAATTAACAATAACATTATAAAATTTATAGATTATGTTGCTATATAATGATATGCAATGTTACACCAAGAGTATTTTGAATATCAAATTGATATTATTTTACAATGAAATGTATAGTAAAATGATGATACAGTTACAGAAGCGACTTACAAACATTGTCAATTTATGTATTACTAATACGTTTTATTATGTTTTATTATTACAATGTTACACCAAGAGTATTAGAATATCAAATTTATATTATTTTACAATGAAATGTATAGTAAATATAAATGAAGATACTTACAGAACAGACTTACAAACATTGTCAATTTATGCATATGTTTTATGAATAAAAAAAAAAGAGAAGTTATTAAATTGGATTAACTGATATATTATATTATGAACCAAACAATTAGAAACTATAAATAAAGTTTAAATGCAGTTTATTGTTCACCAAAAAGTAGTATAAAGTAAGTATATAGTTTAACTCTAAACTTAATATTTGATTTTAAGTTTATTAAATATATAGTTAATTAAATTTCTTGTAGGTAAATAGTGACACAAAAATGTAAACAATATTACCTAATATTATATTATGTTGACTAGGCACATATAATCAAGTAATGCTTACATATTGTACAACATTTATCATATATGATAGTAGTATGGTACTACTTTAAAGTACAAACTTATTTCAAGATTCACAGTTTCAGTTTCAGTTCTATCAAATAAGTGAAGTCTAAGTTAGAAATTAGATATCAATTTAACATTGAATAAATTGAGATTAGTATTATAAACAAGAGTCCAGTGTTTAATAATAACAAATAATTTGTTACAAAATGTTACTAGTCTTATAAAGTAGACATACAAGTTGAGGAGTAGGGAGACATTAAACAAAATAGAATTAGATGGAGATTAATACTTAGATTTAATAAATTCCTAGCCATACATACTGCAAATCATTATAGAAACACTAGATCAAGGAGTTTAATTCAAGTAATTTAAATGAAAAAGAACTTAGGATTTGATTTGTGTAATTATTACTTAAGTTTAGTTTATGCTTATTTACTTATTCCTGTTAGTTCTCTTTGGCCTGGTGTTACCTGCAGCCTCCTGCCTCTGATCAGCACCACACTCTCCAGCTCTCAATTGTTCGTGCGTTGTGTCGGTGGTAATAGCATTTAATTCAGCGACAGAATTCACACTGTGTTTCGATCCCTTTGAATCAAGTATGAAAATAGACCCATTACTTGTCCAGGTTTTGTTCACCCCAAATTTTCGACGGGCAGTCATAAAAGTCTCATGTCTAGATTTGGTAAGAAACTCAGACAGAGTAATTCCAGACCCTTTTAGGGCAGTTTTACTAAACCATATTGATTTTTTTAAATCCACGTCTTCAAATTTTACAAGTATGGGCCGAGGCTTATCACTTTTATTTTTACCAACACGGTGTGACCTACTAATGGAAGTCACATCCAGCTTGGGAGTTTTAAGATGTTGGGTTGGGTTCTTAACGACAGCTGCCGATGTTTCCTCTTTACTATGCTCTGGTATTCCGTGCACCAGTAGCATTTTACGTCTGGACCTCATCTCCGCTTGGTCAGATATTTTCTGAAGTAATTCTACTTGCCTGTGAAGCGTCGACAGTGACGCAATTACAAATGACCGAAAAGCGTAAAAGTCCCCGGCTACGTCGTTGACGTTTGAATTATCATTTGAAGCAGCTGCTGTGTTTTTAATGTTTTGGAGGTTATTCTCGAACTGCTCGAATCTTGTGGCGAAAGCTGTGGTCATATCGACCAACGATTTTTGAAGTGAATCAATAGACATTGATACAACTACTGCACCAGCACAAACAAATTTGAGAAACACGAAAGGAATATAACTGGTCAGTTAACAGGATGTATAGCAATTATTGAAGCATTATCAGATTCCTCAACAACACTTAAAAAAAATCTAGTTTATTTAATGAGGGTAGAAAAAAAAATATTTTAAATACGTATGAACTTCTTTGCACTTTCTCTCTTTATTTTCTTTCACTATGATAATACTTGTACAAGTTAATCAATATTATAATTTTATTTAACAAACGTTATTATTGTAAATAATGAACTTTTAAAATTAAATAGACGTAAAAACTTCGGCGGCACACGCGCGCTTGTTGAGAGATTCTGACGTGTCTTTTAGTATATATATATATATATATATATATAGATTAGTGTGTGACTAACAATGATTATTGTTTTTGTTATAAAAAAATTTTTGGACAGAGAATAAAATTTTGCCACAGACCCAATTTGGTAAAATATTGCAGCCTTAAATATTTGTTCTGTAGTAAATTGTAGGGATAAATAAATGTATTCCAACTTACGCAGTTCTTACACAATCCGCAATAGATGTCGCACCATCCTTTTTAGCTGCCGCTACCTCATCATCTAATGCCTTCAGGATATTTTCACAATTATCAGCAGACAGAAGCTCTCCGTTGGACTGGACATACCACTTGTGGTCTGGCTTCGGTCTTCCCAGTAGACCCAGAGGATTTGCCATCTCGAACACTATGTTCTCCTTCTCGCCATGGCACCTTTAAATTAATAATAAGTTTGATTTCTATCAATATACTAGCAGAGCTGGCTTTGATAAAAATTTAGACTGTGGCATAAAAATTATCATCATCATCATATCAGCCTAAGGACGTCCACCGCTGGTCAAAAGATCTGCACGACGATCGGACCTGCGCTTCATTTTTTTCATTTTCATTCTTCGAATCGGATGATAGTGAGTATAATTTCTGCGTGTTAAGAAATACACAGGCCATACCATCTTAGTGACGTCAGGTGCTAACTGACACTTCAGTAACGTTGACGTCGGTGCTAACGCGTTTATTCCGGCACTCTTCTTCTAAAGGCATTGTCCCTGACTCATGGAAGTCAGCCCTTGTCCATCCGATCCAAAAAAAAGGAGATAGAACTACAGGCCTATTGCTATTACCTCCCTGCTCTCCAAAATCATGGAGAGCATAATTAGCCGTCAGCTCTTGGTATCCCTAGAGGGTCACCAGTTGATCAACGACCGACAATACGGGTTTCGCCATGGTAGGTCGGCAGGTGATCTTCTGGTATACCTAACACATAGATGGGCTGCGGCTATTGAAAGTAAGGGGGAAGGCCTGGCAGTTAGCCTGGATATAGCGAAGGCCTTTGATCGTGTATGGCACAAGGCGCTCCTCTCAAAACTTCCATCATTTGGGCTTCCCGAGAGCTTGTGCAAGTGGACCTCCAGCTTCCTTACTGGGCGCAGCATACAGGTCGTTGTCAACGGATATTGCTCGAACCCGAAGCCCGTGAATGCTGGAGTGCCCCAAGGCTGTGTGCTATCTTCCACGCTGTTTCTTCTGCATATCAATGATAACATATCATCCAACCTCCAATCAGGAAACCTCCAACATTCATTGCTATGCAGATGACAGCACTGGTGATGCCGTATACATGGGCCATGCAGGTCTCTCTCGGGATCGTCGACCAGTGCCGGGAGAAACTTGTGTCTTCTATCGAGTCCTCTCTTAAGAAGTTCGCGGAATGGGGTAAATTGAACCTTGTCCAATTTAACCCCCAGAAGACTCAAGTTTGCGCGTTTACCACTAAAAAAACCCCATTTGTCGCATCACCGCTCTTCGACAACACTTCCCTTAAAGCCTCGCCTAGTATCGGAATACTGGGTCTCGAAATCTCGAGCGATTGCCAATTTCGTGGTCATCTGGAGGGCAAAGCCAAATTGGCTACAAAGAAACTGGGCGTCATTAATAGAGCACGGCAATACTTCAAACCGGCCCACATACTGGCGCTCTACGGAGTAATGGAGTATTGCTGTCACCTTTGGTCTGGCGCACCCCAGTATCAGCTCGATCCATTTGACCGCGTGCAACGCAGAGTAGCTCGAATTGTGGGGGACCCAGTGCTCTGTGAACGGCTGGATCACTTGGCGTTGCGTAGAGAAGTCGCTTCATTGTGTGTCTTCTACCGTTTAACTTGGTTCTTGCCGCCGAATTCCACCTTCGCACGACACGCCACAAGTTAGGATATCATCCTCACCATCTGGATGTGTGGCGGTCCCCCACAGTGCGGTTTTCAAGGAGCTTTCTTCCACGTACTACAAAGCTATGGAATGAGCTTCCTTGTGCGGTGTTTCCGGGACGATACGACATGGGTACCTTCAAAAAAAGCGCGTACACCTTCCTTAAAGGCCGGCAACGCTCCTGTGATTCCTCTGGTGTTGCGGGAGACTGTGGGCGGCGGTGATCACTTAACAACAGGTGACCCGTACGCTCGTTTGTCCTCCTATTCCATAAAAAAAAGTAAACCGAATGGCGCCTGCTGTTACCTATATGTATACATACTAACTCACCCGGCAAACGTTGTTTTGCCACATAAATATTTTTTATTATTCGGCTGTTTTTTCTTAGACTTTTTTTTATTGAATTATAAATAAATTAATGTTATTAATTCATTATACTTACTTTTTAAATCCGACAACCACGAATTTTTCGGGTTAATATACCTAATATACAAATGATTTAAGTTTTCTTTAGTGTTAATTCCGCCAATATTTGTTTTTAAAACAATTCGGCACATGTTTCGCCTCTACACGAGGCATCCTCAGGACTTGAGGATGCCTCGTGGCAACAAATATTAGCGGAATTAACACTAAAGAAAACTTAAATCATTTGTATAATTATGGATTTCCGCAAAGTAACGCCTAATTCAATAAATTTTCTTATACCTAATATAACCAATTACATATTATAGACTCACAAAAATATGTTTTTCTGTTGCTAACAGAATTTTAAAAGCGGTTGATCCAGAGATTATCCTCTAGAAAATTATTGTAATAATGATGATTTTCGTCAATATTTTTATATTATTCTGCTATTCGGCACGGAGACAAATGAACATATTAAAAATCATGAGAATCCGTCCATACGTTGTCTAGTTATAAGTATTTTAAAAGCGCGTGAGCAAGCTACGCCGAGCAGGCCGTGGGAAAAACATAGCGTGCCCAAAATATGTATGCCTGATACCTTTAAGGTTTGACCCGGTGATTTGTTCATAGTAGTAGTAGTAGTTCAATCGTTCGCCACCGGACCACAACATAATATCGCGCACTCGGTTGTTCATCGGCATCATCAAACTATTCAAATATTTGTCGAAATGATGTAGTGTAAAGGACAAAGTTTATCAATTTTAAATACCAGATTCGATAAAAGAATCCTTTTTTTTATATAAGGATTCTTACTACCAAATTTGCGTAAGAAATAAATTATTAATTTTTATTGTATTTATAGTTGTATTTATTGTATTAACTGGTGTGGCGATAATGGTGATATGCTTACGCAGAAAAGATATATGCTGTCGCGGGCTTTTTTGTAGGACTATATAAGATATTTCCATTATATATTATACGTATATTTGTAACTCCTACGGTTTTCGCAGCGTACGTATGAATAGCTCGCAGACAGCATATTATTTTACGACGGTTGACGGTTAAAAAAATCGCGACACGAGAATTTCATATATTAGATAAGGCGATACCATATACCAACGACAAAACGATGTTGTAATTTATGTAATGTATAAACATCGTGTAAACTGTTCCCGATGAAGCTTGAATTACCATGTTGAACAGGCACAGAAATTAAATTATTTTGAGGAGTTGTGAAGTTTAATTAAAAGTGGATTTTATAGATACGATAATCGCAAGCGAAGATAGATATTATAGCTGACTCCAAGTCAATCGCCGCAACAATGCCCTAAAGCTTAGCCATAGAAAAGTGATGGTAACTGTTTGGTAGTCATAGTGTACTTCACTACTGTTTTCTCAGATCTGGTGAAGTAATGATGTCTATTGCAAGTTCTGATTTTTGCACAAAGATGGCCAAACTCCCTTATTTATTATAACTTCCCTTATAAACCAATTATTACTCGTCCATGATAACGCAAGAAATCGCACGGTTTCAGAAACTGTTTTAACTTTACAGGACCTGCATTTAGAAACCCTCCGAAATGGAAAAATCTATACTGGTTTTTTTCGAAGGGAACGGTTTGTGTATTTTCAGAATTTCACAATCGAAAATCATTGAAATGCTTCAAGTGGACCAGTAAAAGTCGCAATTCGAATGCAATTTTAGAAATTAGAATTTAATGAATTAAAAGTTAGGAAGGTTGAGGTTGTGTTATTGAGTGCTTGGGCTTGAAAATGAATGAGGAGGAGTTTATTGTTGATTTTTTCGTAAATTAAGTTAGAGTGATCAGATGGAGCGCGGGTAGAACGGTCCCGACGTACGCTTGCTGTATCAATAGATCCCTTTGAATTGAGCGATGCTGAATTCATAAAAAAAAATAAGATAAGATAAGATCATTTATTTATATATGTTTCAAATCACAATAAAAGTTCTCCATTCCTTGCCCGCATGCTGTGGCGTACAAATAGTAATTAATAACAAGTCAAAAAAATATATTTATACACACTGACAGTTAATTGATATACATATCAATAATTGAATATTTTGAAATAACATATAACAAGTGATTTTGGTAAAAAGAAATTAAATTAAGTAAAATGATATTTAAAAAAATGTTAATTGGGTGTTGTATCTGAAAAGAAGTCTTTTATGGAATTTGTACGATTTTGTCACTAGCACATTAAATAGTTTCTTTTTAAAACACGTCAACTTAAGTTCTGTGATAGTTGTAGGTATCTTGTTAAATATTCTCGGCGCCATTTCAAGAACACTATTGTACATCGAAGCTGTGTTGCTGCCATATAAACGTAATCTATTCTTGCTTCTTAAATTAATAATGTGGATTTCAGATGTTCTGACAAATGTATCAGGGTTAGTTTTTACAAATAATGCTATTTCATAGATATATAGTGAGGTCAAAGTAAGAATTTTAAGTTGGTTAAAGAATGGTTTACAACTATCCCTTATTTTAAGACTACACACTGGCGTAATGCAGCTCTTTTGGGCTTTAAGAATTATATCTTTTTCGCATGAGTTTCCCCAGAAAATTATGCCGTAACGTAAGTTGGATAAATCCATGATACGCTGTCTGAACAGTTTGCCTATTAGCGACTTTTGAAAGCTCATGAAGTGCGTACGAGAAGAATAGAATAATATCTTACTCTACAATAAATTCGTTCATTAGAGCCAGTGATAGAGCAGCGATCTAAGATGATATTTTAAAAACAAAGGTACATTAAACATGCCCATTGTGTTATAAAGTGTGACTTTGTTTTACCCAGCATCAAAATTGCAGCAACAAATTGATGAGTATCGTTACCAAGCAGCGCCCACGTCAAGATAGCAGTCGCCATATGGGATGCTCTTGATCCTGCCACCGATCCTGTCGTCAGCTTCGAGGCCCAGGACCTTCAACCCAGCATCATGCAGCTTCCTTAGAGCTGCCACTCCTGAAGCTCCACAGCCGATCACTAGCACGTCCATCACTGATCTGAAAATGATTACAGTGAGGTTATAAAAAAAAATTAAATTACATGTTTTACTCGTTTTTCGATATTTCTCGATGAACTAGTAAGTAGGACCGATATCTCAAGTCATTTTTCTAATATGCAATCTTTCAACTATAGATTATGGAGGGTAGAGGCAAGGACATCTCATATGGGAGAAAAGTTGAAAGTGTCCAGCTTATGCTGTAAATAACCGTTCAAAAAGCTTCCACAATGGCGCTAGTGTAGGCACAAGATTATGGTATGAAGTATGGTAAATGTAGCAATTGTAAAGGAATTGAAGTATGCCGAGTTAAGCAATCTTATATTTTTGTCGACTAATGTAGTAAATTATTGAAAATTTCAACAACTTACGCTGTACAAAATAATGTAGTAAATCTAACCTTAAAGAATTATTATAGAAAACGTCCACCTAGGGTGACTAGTATTATTTTAAATTTGCCGCTTCTTTTAAAACTTGTCCTGATTATATACAGTAGATACAGCCACAACTGGAGACTTGAACTTCGTATTGAGGCTTATACGAACATTTATGGATGTTTATTGTTTACCCACAGAATAAAGATTGTTAAGCTCATCGATTTAGGACCCCAGAGACGCCATAATCAATACCGCATCGTTCCTTATCTTTGGTATAAATTAAAGTCGTATATTTAATGCCAGAAGAAATCACTTAAAAATACTTTTTTCCGCCAGTAGGAGGCTTCTTTACAGGATGCTGGCTGTGTGGGAAACAGCGGCGCTTTTTTCTGTCGTGCAGCAAAAATGTGCAAATATTAGGTAGGTACTGTTACTGAACCAAAGAGAGTTAACATGTTATGTCTCAAAGTGACGAACGGAATTGCAATGCCGCTCCGAAGTTTGGATTCAAACTAGAATACAGAGTGGCACTACATTGTATCACTCACCATCAGGTGAAAGTGTTGGTCGTCTCGTCAATTTTTCTCATTCGTACTTTACTCGGTAAGAGGAGAATGTTGAGGTTCCTACGGGAGTGCAGTTTGTAGGCACGACGTAAAGCTACGGTCTCAATACACTCAAGTATTCTCTCATTCACATTTTCTCCTGAGTAAATCGCTCTTTACTTTACACTCACGAAGTAAATAAAATGCGAATTATTTATAATTTTAGCAAAATAAACTTCACAAATATCATTTCGCAAGAATTGAACGCAGATCTAATAACGATTCTTTGACACTCATTTTGTGTTTTATTACTGTCGTTTTCTGTTAAAATATTCAATAGACGCAATAAAAAACAACTGAAGAACCCATTACAAATGGATTTCCGTACAATTTTTGTTCGCGCTAAACCACGTCAGCAATAGGTTTCTACAACAAAATCCGAACCAATGGTCAGATTTCCTCGTAAATGATATTCTTACTGACAAAGTCGCGGGCACGCGTTATTTTTTTAATATTAGCGGTGCAGTGTCAATGTAAGTTAACATCATATCGT
Source organism: Leptidea sinapis (assembly GCF_905404315.1). Classification (NCBI taxonomy): domain Eukaryota; kingdom Metazoa; phylum Arthropoda; class Insecta; order Lepidoptera; family Pieridae; genus Leptidea; species Leptidea sinapis. Next base: position 482,489 of record NC_066265.1, on the reverse strand, counting down.
ATAATATTATGTTTACAGAAATATTGATCGGCCCTATAAGAAGCGATATCTGCAAATAATTAATACGATCGACCTCTGCAAGTTTCATGTTATTGAGGTGACAATTGGGTGGAAACTGCATCGAAAAGTTGATGCAAACCTATTTCTAATATAGTTAAGCTGGCAGAAACGATGATCGACTATCCCGTGATTTGTTTTTTTTTGTTTGGCTATGAATTAATCAATTCAAATCAATTAATGAATTAATGTCGTAACGATACCACACAATAAAGAGTAGTTATGTATAACTGGCTAGCTTACAATATCTGTGTGTATCCATATTTTTTTTAAATATGTGTCCCTGCTATCTGCATCCTGGTTAGAATACGTAATATCTCCTGTTGATTAACAATGTAGGTACTTTCATGTTATATCGTGCAAATTCTCTTTAAAAGCTCAAAATACTTACGCACTCATATTAATTATTTATTCAGACACTATATTATCACCAACGCGGCACATTGTGGAACTGAGCACACTGCCAGTTGCCACTATTAAAAATATTTAAACAACTTATCGGTGACCTTTGATGTTACGTAATCGATTTAAATTCTATTTTATCAGGAATGTTCAAACGTTGATCACAAAGACACAAACTCGGACGGCTGAGAACACAGATAATTTAAATGTGTTAATTTTAACAGAAATAAATAATAATAAATAATTTATCTACATTAAGAAAACAACAATAATACAGTTTGTTAATGTATACAATTTAAATAAACACAATATAACTTACTATTATTCAAAGTTAACTTTCATTATTATAGATAACTAAGAGACTGTCATTACTCCCTATCCTTTCGTATTAGTAATAATTTTTAACAATAAAACAACCTACTTCAAAAATACTATTCCAAAACAATAGATATAATGTGTACCGACTCCAAAAATTACAATAATCGTAACTAGAATTAGATTAATTAATTAGATTGTATTAAAGTACGCAATTATTTTTATACTTTTTAGTGCACATTATATCTATTGTTTTGGAATAGTATTTAGTGAATTTGAAGTACACTTACTAACAATTTGTCTAAATATGTGTAGATATACTAAATTTTTCAATACAGCAATGAACGTAAGTGCTTTGCAATTTGATTACAGACAGTTAGAAATTCTGCCCAGATCACACCCTTACTGTAAGTCGTTAAGGAGTCCCATTGACCATCATATTCAACTACGACAATTACTTGACCAAAACTATGTTATGGTAGATGGCTTAAATATCCGGATAGCATAAAAAAGATTCGGCCGAGTATCGTTAATTTGCTCCTAAGAATTGAAGAGTTCCATTACTTTGTCATGGATGCCGTAATCAGAACCTAACCAATCTGTGACCAAACTATCTTTGAAGTATATCCTTTCCAATAAAAAAAGAATCATCGAAATCGGTTGGCGCGATATTGAGCTATTCGCAAATTTAACTTTTAACAGCTTTTATGGTTTTCTCATGGATGCCATTGTCAGATCTGAGGACAATACTGGATACAATGGGACCACACGGGAAGCACCAGCTTTCAAATACAAAAGAATTATCTTAATCGGTTCACCCAGTCGATATTTTGAGGTAACAAACATAAAAAAAATACCGACGAATTGAGAACCTCCTCCTTTTTTGAAGTCGGTTAAAAATATACTCTATCATCACATATTCGTCGTCGTTAGATCAGTGATACTCTAGGTGTAACTAATAGAGGGTGGGGTTGTAATTTGGAACCCTACATTGTTTTTAGTATTTTAACAAAAGTGTTTGACTTATTTCTTATGAAACTTGTGACTTGTCTTGGAGGTTTGCTGCTGTTTTATGGAACCCGGGTTACAAATTACAAGTATAGACCATATCCATCTTTCTATTAAAAAAATCACAAATATAATACTCTGCGTCGCACCCAGAGCATTCAATGTGTGCCCAAAACCCACATGATTGGCACTGAATTCAAATTTCACCGCGATGATCGTTAGAGTAATTTTCAGAGCAAGAAATGCACCAAGCATCTCTTGGTTTGTTGCTTGGGCATTCGTGATAGCATTTTCTAATATTACAGTGTCACCTGAACAGACAGAATAGAATAGAATAATTCAGAATTAGAAAAAAGCAAAGCAAAAGCAGCTCTTTGCCCTGAAGTTGCGGATGTCCATGATCGGATGCTTCACCAAATCCCATCCAACAATAGAACCTACTTCTGCTCAATTTCCCTCTCTTATATAAAAAATTAATTATTATTAACTTTTTCTGAAGAGTCCATGTGACGTTAAATCAGCTGAACCTCTACCTGTAGTAACATCAACCAATTATATACCTAAGACAGTGTAAACGTTTGTCGTATGAAGGTGTAATTGAATGTGGTTCTGATGCGGGCTTGTTTGTGCTGTGAATGTGGTGCGGCTCAGGAACTAGCCTAGCAGCATTCTTTGATGACCCGCGGGCCGCCTGTGTAGTGTTGTGACACGGTACGACTACAGTCACCATCATTTATCTACCACCTGGGACAAAAGTGATCGTTGTCATGTCCACTGTCCACAGCTTAGTCATTTAAACAATTACCAGACTACATCTTAAACATCGTATGTACTGTCAACATGATATAAAAATTAAAAGCTGAATAAAATCTTCAAAAGTGAATGCAATAACCACAAAATAATTAAATATAACAAATATCGAGAATACATAACAAGCAATCGGCGGCCTCATCGCTTGAGAGTGATTTCTTCCAGGCACCCTGTACTAGCTAAACTGAAATAGTTTTAGTTGATACGATAACAGTAGGTGGTGCTATCGATATATAATTTAAATATACACATACAGTAAATAATTCCAAGATAAGAACTAATGAATTTGTCACAGTAATAATAATTAAGGAGCATTGTTTTGAAAAAATGGAGAGTTTGAGCCTTTCCGATTTCATTGGGAGGAGAACTCCATAGCTTGCACAGTAAATGATTTGTTAAAGAAGAAAGTTCGTCCACAGTTACATCGACATGTAACTGTGGACGAACAGTGTAGTAGGATGAAGCAACAGTGTAGTCAAAAATGGACAGCAAAAGTGATTGAGCGAGTATAGTTTTCGTAGAAATAGGAACAAAGTTTTGGAGTTTGTTTAATGAGTGAGAGGCAGTATAGAGCGCTCTCTTCTTACTGCAAGGCCGGCAACGCACCTGTAATTCCTCTGGTATTGCAGGAGAATGTGGGTGATAGTGATCACTTAATATCAAGTACGCTCGTTGGCACGAATATAGTTCGTATATGTTTCCGAGAAAACTCGCATCCTGATACTAGGTACTTTACTCCGTGTTGGCCGAATATGAACATGTGATCCATCTTGTGAGATGAACCAATCTGTAAGAGTCACTATAGGGCTTACAATAGCTACTTATACCCAATTTATGTGTTTATGACAGTGTTGATATCAAGTTGTTAATATATTGTATGTATGTAAGTAATACCAAAAATGGATTAAAATGCTGGTTGAATGAAATTTTATATAAATTTTTAAAAACAAAATAAATTGAATAGGTACTTCACAATTGAAGTACCGAAAATTGCAGATTTCTTGCAAGTGTAAACTTGAAGGGCAAATAAACGTTTGGATCACCCGAAATTAAGTTATCACTTATGATTCGTCAGCTATTTATTATATACCTTTATATATGAAGGACACTCGTGTTTTACATATTCGTACTAAAGGCTTTGAGATTTTGTATATGGTTCAATTGATACAAAAAAGTTATAAAATATTTATACCTACGAGTATGTTGCCGGAATTAGAATTACTTATTTTATTTTTGAACATAATATTATGATACATAATTTAATTTTAAAACAAAACTTATGAACGATGCGGGACTCGTACCCACGACCTCACGCGTTCCGTGCGAGCGCTCTTTCCACTGTGCCAACCGATCGAGTGACGTATCATTTGTAAAACTTGTATGTCTTGTTCAACTCTCAGGTTGTGGCTTCTTCTACAGGTTCTACTTTATATTATGATACTGTTCTTTTCCGGTATAAATAATTATCGCGTGTGTCATAGTTTACTATTATATGCAAAACTACAGTCGCTACTAAAACTAGTTTAAGATTCAACTACGCCCACTTCATACCCAAATTCCGCTTAACACATACACTTTGGTAACAAAGTTTGATTAGAAATGGAAGGAAAACTTTTTCAAACATTACATTTACAAATTCACCCATATAACTAACTTTAAAATTGTCAAATAGTAAATTAAATTTATACATTAGAAATATTGTAATTTAAAATATTATAAGATATAATTGTTTACGCTTAGAATTGAGTCATGTAATATTAACTGAATTGTTATTCACAATATGTAAGCGCACAATATTAAATATTTGCAATTATGTGTATACCTCTTAATTAGGTAATGAATAAATTAGTATTGAATATAATAAATTTGAAATTAGCCTTGTATGTAGTTGGCAAGCCTATAAATAAAATAATTGATGACTTATAATAACTAACTAACTACTGGCGCTACTTGTGGTTGGTGGACTATATAATATAATGCTCACATAATACTTAGCTTTACATATTTACTGCTCAATTGATGCACCATTTGTACTACTTATAATTACTCTTGTTTTTTCTTTGTAATTTAATTTAGAAAATTAGTATTCAAATTAGTATAAGTATTTAAAATAATTATTTAAACCATGAAGCCGTTCATTTAATAGAGTGGTAGTTGTCATAAATGGTAAAATATATAACTTCTGATATACATAATGTCATTACTTCAGAAAATTAAATAAAAATGTGTAAAATTCCTAGAGCTACCAGCTAGATACCAATCCTATTGTTAAACTAAACGATCTAAAAATACATATAAACTAAGGCTGAGATCTATACATCGTACTTACACTTTACTCAGACTCTACTTTCGTAAAAATAACCTGAATGTGATAAAACGTGAACTTGACTTTTACATTTGGCTGTCTTAGCATAAGCTTAGCATAATTTCAGCTGTCAAATGACTATAAAAAAGAAAAAAAATGTTTATGCTAAGGTTACACTCAGCTAAGTTTTACGTAAGTAAAGTCTGAGCAAAGTGTAAAGTTAGTTAGAGTTAAAGTTGAAACCGTATCTGCCATAATAATGATGGTTCACCTACATACGTTAGATTACATGATGCGCCAAAGGACAATGTCCGATCACTGACGATGATTTATTACCACTCGGTGCGAATTCGATTCCCGTTCGATAAATGAAGCAACTAACTTACGTAATTGAAAAAAAATTATATACAATACCCGTGTGACATTATTTGTATAGATTAGCTCGGCTAGTTTTGATCAGTTTTATGATTATGTTACAAGACAGTTTGACCACAGTATCAATGTGAGGATAACTTCCTGTGTTGTCTGATAATCTAACAATTATTGCCCTATTTAGAACCTAGGTGCTAACAAATCATTAAGAGAACAATTTAAACAAATAAACATTTTGACTGTTGCATCTTAATATTCTTGATAATGTTCTAGATGTTCATAAGCAACGAATTTGCTAGAAACTGTGACACAAGGAACAAACATAAACTTAGTAAGTAAGTCGAGTTAGTAAGTCTTTTTTTGCTATACGTATGTATAGCAAAGATTAAGACTTTTATGGTTTTCTCATGGATTCCACTGTCAGATCTGGACCAAATTGCAATGGGACCACTCGGAAAGCACTAGCTTTCAAATAAAAAAGAATTATCAAAATCGGTTCACCCAGTCGAAAGTTTTGAGGTAACAAACAAAAAAAAAACGACGAATTGAGACCCTCCTCCTTTTTTTGAAGTCAGTTAAAAAATATTTTTTGGACTGTCACTTTGAGACAAGATATTAAATTTGTTTAGCCCAGTAATTTTTAATTATAATAAATAAATAAAAATTTACTCAATTTCGCTGTAATTTTCCACAAGCTTACTTAAAAAAGCAAAAGTTTATGTTGTTGTGGTTTGTAATAAGATATTAATGACTATGAACGACTTGGCATCACTTGAATGTCAGGGTTACCTTGGTCACTTGGAGAACGAGCTTCAATCACTGTCAGTAAGATATCCGTGTGGAGGAATGCTTAACAGGTACCCGATGAGGCCGACCTATAAAAAATTCAACAATAGCAATCTCAACTTAAATTAATTTTAAGCCGTACTCGCCGTTTACCGAGCTGTAAGTAGCGAAACGTCGCAATAATTATGGACAATATAACCGGCAAGTGACACACAGCACTTGCAGGTGATGACTTGACAGAGGAGCGGAACAACAGCAGCGATCCCAGACGCCTACAGAAGTCTACTAAGGCTGCTAACTGTTTGGACGGCAGTACGACGTTGAGTCCCGCACACTGGCCCACTCAAGAGTCTACTGCATGCATCAGTCTAACTAATCAGGCACGCACCTCGTTTTTATTATATAAAATATATAGATATATATGACAACAGTGCCGGTGGTGCTGTATGCATGGCCCACGCAGGACTCTCCCTCTCGGGAAATTGTAGACCAGTGCCGGGAGAAACTTGTCTTCTATCGAGTCCTCTCTTGAGAAAGTCATGGAATAGGGTAAAATGAACCTTGTGCAATGTAACCCCCAGAAGCTCAAATCCCTTAAAGCCTCATCTAGTACTTATCGGAATACTCATCTCAACTCTCACTCAAGCAGATGACTGATGAATTGGCATCGCAAACGATTGTCAATTCATCGCATCATGTCAATGCACACGTGCAACGCACGAGCAGCTCGCTCGCATTATCGAGCACCCAGTGCTCTGTGAATGGCTGGATCACTTGGCGTTGCGTAGAGACGTTACTTCATTTGTGAGTCATTTATAACGGGGGGTGTTCCGAAGAGCTGTTTCACCTGATTCCTGCCCCCGAATTCCACCTTCGCGGGACACGCCACAAATTAGGATATCATCCCCACCATCTGGATGTGCAGTTTACTCCACAGTGCAGTTTTACAACAAAGCTGTGGAATGAGCTTCCTTATGCGGTGTCCGGAACGATACAAGGTGGGTACCTCCAAAAAAAGCGCGTACACCTTCCTGGAGACCGGCAACGCTCCTGTGATTCCTCTCGTATCGCAAGAGAATATGGGCGACGCTAATTACTTTACACCAGATGACCCGTAAGCTCGTTTGTCCTCGTTTTACATATATAATAAAAATAATTTTGTACACATAACGTATTTTACATGGTGGGAGCTCCACCATCAAATGGATCCTCTATCCATCCAGAGGTTATTGCACGAGCATGCACATAATTTCAGATAAACACTTAACTGAGCAAAACCACAACAGCCTTAATGCATGTTTTTGTCGTCATCTGAAACTGGTAGTATTGCCAACAACTTGATGTCTTACGTGGTCGTATCTTGTTTATATTTAAAAGCGGATAGGAGAGAGTGTTTCTCACGTACTGTGAGTTCCGTACATGATTGTTCTGGTAGAAATTATATTAAGTATACTAATATATTGTACCTACCCTAAAAGAAGGAAATTAAAAATAAGATATATTCTTTTTCATTTCTCATACTCGGAAAGTAATGTTGTTTTGATCTGAATATTGGGTGGAAAATGCTGCTTCCCTGCATAGAGAGGGAAAAACTCATACAAATTACCTAAGGGCCGGAATGAACTTTAAAAATAGAACTTGACAGCAGTTCTGTGAAGAGTTTTATGAAAAAAATACTAATTAAAAAAATTATGCAGCCATGTGACTTCCTAAACAGCCAGTGTGAACTTAGCGCAAACTTCTTTGAGCGGAATAAGCCGCAACAATTACGCGGTGAGTTCCATTGTCCTAATTTGACAGTTAAATTTAAATAGGTACTACTAATATTATTATATATTATCAATAGTTTAGATAAACAACTAGTTTTGCATGATACAGGAAGATAAGAGAGTGATCTATCAGCAGATACGGGCAAGCCTAGGCATTGGTATGAGTCAAGTTCAAAATAAATTACACGAACATTAAGGCGTCAGTAAGCTTTGAACCATATGGATTCCCCATACTTTAACTACCAGAAAAACCTTCGCATGGACTGGTGTCGCCAAATGTTAGATAAGTTCAACGGCGGTGACTCAAATGCTGTATTTGACATCGTCACAGGTGATGAAGGCTGTATATATTGCTACGAACCCGAAACCAAAAGATAATGAGCTCAGTGGGTGTTTCCTTTCGAGGATCGGCTAACTAAGGTAAAGAAAGGAAGAAGTCAAGGAAAAAAGATGATTGCGTCATTTTTTGGTCGGAAAGGTCATTTCGCGACATATGTGCTAGAAGATGGAAGGACAGTTACTCCAGAGTGCAGACTGGTATGTCAATCGCTGTTTGCCTGTTGTCTTGGAAAAAATTTGACAGCAGCGCCCTCGAAGCAGGATCCTTCGTCACCACGACAATGCTTCAGCGCACTCCGCAAAACGGACTGTTGAATATTTGCCTACGGCAGGTGTCGAGATAATGAGTCATCTGCCATACAGTCCTGACCTGGCGCCCTGCGACATTTATTTATTCCCAAGAACTAGAGATAAAATTCGAGGTATTCGCTTTACGAGCCCTGAAGATGCGGTGAAAGCGTACGAAAATGAAATAGTAGAGACCCCTCAGGAAGAATGGGCCCACTGCTTTTCTCAGTGGTTCCATCAAATGCGACGATGTGTAGAGAGGAACGGAGATTACTTCGAAAAACAATAAAAGTATTGGCAACTTTCTACATTAAGCCGTTTTTCATTTTCTAAACATTTTCAGTATTACCTAGGTACCTTTATAATAATAAAGATGTTATGAACAAAATACGACATGTATTGTTAGCACAAATGTAGTAATGCTTCCCGTCGTAACATAAATAAACTCAAAGCATAGGTATTTCATTGACTTCCTTGCGTTTTCATCATCATGGTTATCATTTTATTAGAACTCTTGGTGGCTGTGAAATAATTACATATTACTTAGTAATAATTACATTGTAGAGTTCCGGTGTTCATATGTGATCGTCTTCACCAAATGAAACATTCTGTTTGTATATTGAGACCATCAGTCTCAAATTATTGTATGATGGGACCAATCTGTAAGTTTCACCATTGGAATGAAAAACTACAAGTAGATATATTTGTGGAACTCATAATGTAAATTTAATAGAACAATAGTCTGACACATAGAAACTTATCCACTTAAATATAAAGTAAACAGGTGCGCTTGTGGTCTTGAAGACCCTCATATAATCGTCTATAATGATTTCTATGTTTATAAGAAGTGTTTTTTGTTAAATTGCAGCTGTTGGTTTACAGGTGCTTGGACAATGGACCACGAGCCTTGCTCATTAGGTGACACAATGCATCTGGTATGCGCTACTTTTAATATTATTAAATATTCACGTCAGTAATGTAAACAAGACCGTTGTTGTTTATTTTTTTATATAAATTTTTAAAGTAATTCATACTTTAAGTCGGTCGTTTCAATCCACAGTAATATTACAATGATTCGATTTTAATGACTTTTATCTACACCCATGTCTAAATCCTCTATTAAAGATTCTGAAACAGTTAGCTTATTGCCAACATTAAAACACCCAATGTTCTAATAACCATACCCAAAAGAGTGTTGTAATGTTGTACTGAATTTCATAACAACACTCCTATGTTGATTTTTTATCCCTTCATGCGCAAAGAGTTTCAACATACAGCCACATTCTTATTGCTCGATGCGTGGTATCTGTATGAATTTCAAAAAAAGGACATTTTCGTTTACGCGCGCTCCACACTCCCAGAACGTCGCGCGCCGTAAAAAAAAAGGAGTTATTCGAATCCCCGCCATTTTTCTTCGATATTTTTATTGTTTTGTCTACAAAAATGAGCGATTCATTTTAAACGCTGCAAAAGAACATTATATTCGAGTGAATTTTAATTATTGCACTATACAAAATGTAAATTACTACTAAAATAAATAATTGTTTCATTAATACTTATTTTATTTGTATATAATCATAATATCACATTAGGTTACTACTAGGACTGGTGTTTTAATGTTAGCAGTAAGCTAACTGTTCCAGAATCTTTTAGAGGATTCATATTCTGGGTGTAGATAAAGTCTTGTATGCAACTGTTGATAATTAGGTATTAAAACACTCATGTGATACTATTATCATACTCGGCTTCGCCTCGTGAGATAAATCCACATTCGTGTTTTAATACCCCTTATTACACAACAGTTGCATAAATAACTATTAATACTTCTATACATGCCAAATTTTTTAAGAATTCCCTAATTTAATTGATAGCAATTGCAATTTCTTATGTGTAAGACATACTTTTAATCAATGACGTTCTATACATATAGACAATGCACCTCATACAAAATCAAAGCTGAAATACATTTCTAATTGTGTCCTTTCATCTGTCTCATTCTGACAAGCGGGTCTTGTCTGGGGACTTGTCAATGATATTGTACCATATATAATGAAAAAATATTCGTTTTATTAAATTACCTTCGCTTTTTACATATCAATCTTATATAATAAAATAACCTTACCGATGATATGTCACACCATCTTTTTTTTGAGTCGTTAATGTATCATTCAAGCACTTTTTATAGCACACTTAGGCTTGTCGATTCACACACAGCTGACACACGACTAAGGAGAAAAGTGTGCTTACATTGTCTTTAAGCACACTTTTGCCGTTTCGTTATCAGACTGCGAATGATATGTCCATATGTATAGAACGTCATTGCTTTTAATACATATTTCCAGACGTTATTCAGAATCGAATGACGCTCATACTTTTAGGAGCTTGACGTTTGAGTATTTTTGTTGCATCTACATAATATATTGTAGGTGAAATGATTTGCAAATTGCATTAAAAATAAGAACTTGTAATACCTAATCTGTTTTGAAAAGAGCAACCTCAGAATATTTTGCTCGTTCTTCTCTAAGGAAATCTGCCTTCCGAATGAGCTGTATGAAAACAAATGACATATTTCAAGTGTAATATGATTTACCTATGAAATAAAATGTTTATGATTTGATTTGAAAAATTAATACGTTTTTGGACTTTTTGGCTAGCGTATAAACTGATTATCGAAAAGTCAAAAAACTTTTTATCGAAAACCAAAAATGGTTTAAGCTTTAAACCCAGGTTTACGATTTTAAATGGTAGAGAAAAATGTATAATTACAAGATTGTTATTGAATTATATTTCTTAGAATACGATAAGTATATATTTGTTATTAATTCTAGACTGGTATACGTTACGCAGTAATAAATAGAACGCAAAATACTTTTTTTATAACATCACTAGTGAAATTGTAATATCACGGCTTTGATAATATACCTACGACATTACCTCTAATACCAAGCGTGTGGAGAGTTTTAAAAAATTGCATTTGGCTCCAAACCTACTTTGTGTAATGCAATCACAGCGATTCTGCTCTTTTTATCACCCCACTCCATTTTAATATCGCAAAATATTGTACCATATATTGGCGCCAAGATGAGAAAACAATGAATATAAAAATGACAGATTCCAAATTCAAATGTAATATTTTGTTATATTTTCAATTGTAACAGTATTTATGGCAAGACTAGGTATATTCAAATTCAAATGTTTTTGCTCAAAATAGGATGTGACATCACTTATTGAAAGTCAAAAACCACCCATACCAAAACGAATGCCTCAGACCTGAGAAGAATGGGCGCAACAAACTCAACGGGCTTTCTTTTCATCGAAAAAATATGTTTACAATGTAATATTGTACAATTAAAGGCTATTATTATTTAATAGCCTGAGGTCGGTCGCTCCATTCCCAATTTGTGGTATCATTAAGAAAGTCATTTATGTTATAGTAATCATTACCACACAAACGTTTTTAACAATTCTTTTGAATAAAATACTTAATGCTTTTGTTTTGAAAATTTTCTGGGATCTTGTTGTAAAAGCATGTACATTGCCCCACAAAAGGCTTACTAACTTGACTTAGCCGAGTAGTAGGCATTATAAGTGTGTCTGTTCCTGGTGTTAATATTATGGTTATGACAGTTTCTAGCAAATTTACTTATGTACCTATGAACATACATTACATTATCAAGAATATATTGAGAAGCAACAGTCAAGTTGTTAATTTCTATGAATTTTGCTCTCAATGATTATTTAGGACCGAGGTTATAAATATCGCGAATAGCCCTCTTCTGCAGCACCAATATTGTATTAATACCGGCAGCGTTGCCCCATTGCAATATACCATAGGAAATAATACTATGGAAATAACTAAAGTATACTAGTCGCGCCGTTTCTATGTCAGTTAATTGTCTAATATTTAAAACCGCGTATGCTGCAGAACTAAGTCTGTTCGCCAATTCTTCAATGGGGGCATAATGCCAAGAAATATAGCAGATTACCCCGGTTCTATCACCTCTCCGTTTAACAAAACACTTGCATCTACATTTTTCTCATTTGGTACGGTAAATTTAATATATTTAGTTTTTTTTTCTATTTTAGAATAGGTTATTAGCGCTAAGTCAGTACACGATGTCAGATAGAATATCTTCACTTCGTTATACATAGCATGATTTCTTTTCACTTTGAAAATCAGTGAAGTGTCGTCCACAAACAATACCTTATGTTTTTTCTCTATAAGATTTGAAAGATCATTTATATAGATAAGGAAGAGGAACGGTCCAAGAATAGACCCTTGTGGTACCCCCATACTGAGAGGAGTACCATGAGATCTCCTGCCATTCACGTCGACCTTCTAAATTGTATTGTTTAGGTATGAAGTCAGAAGATCGAGCGCAGTTCCTTTTATGCCACAGTGACATAGCTTCCTGACCAGCGTTGAATGTTGAACACAATCAAAAGCCTTAGTTAAATCACAGAAGATGCCAAGTGCATTCTGTGATTCCTCCCTATAACATGTGTTTGTTGGTTTTTGTGCTTTACATGACATAAGTTACGTTTTATTCCGATTTTTAAGAATTCGCGAAGTTGTGCGATTACGAGTTTAATGCAGATGAAGTCATGGGCAGATTATGGTAACCATTTATCTATTACCAATATATCCATTGAACATTTGACCATTGACATGATCTAACTACACACACAGCGCCAGCCGTTCTCGAGTTATGAGAAGACACACCGACTGTCTGACATCAATATCGTTCCTGAAGCGATTGTCAGAAGTCAGAAAAGTCGAGAAGAGTTTTGCGTTACATCTTTTATATATTACTTAAAACGTAAATTACATAAATAAAGTAGTATTTTAGGGATTAGTTATAAGTTAGAGACTGTAGAAGTAACGACCAAACTTTGTTGCTTGGTAACACTAGAACACGCACACGGCCGGCCGGTGTATGTTTGAAAATAATATAATATAAGTATGTATCTATTATGTATGACCAATATAAAGTATAACGTTCTAGTTTATCTAATTATTAAATTATGCGGGTTATTGTTGTGTTACAGACATTTAATTAGAATATCAGTTTATAAATAGTGTGCAATAACAATTAAGGTTGTTTAGATGACACCAGTGTTATATTTATATCTACTGTCTATTGCAAAGACTATAATATATTATATAGGTAGGTCTATTGTTAGCGCTAGTTATCTCGAGCGGTATTCGATAGTTATTGTACAGTTGTGAATGCACCCTACGTTGATACAGGTAGAGTATTGAGGGGGGACAGTTGCTTGCCGCGAGGCCGCCGTCAGTTAAACCGCGTACGTTGCTAGGAGAGGTCGTATCGCTCGCGCGCCAAACCGGTCGGAATGTCGGGGAACCTGTCGGCGGGATGGCGGACCAGGGCGTGATAGTTGCGCCATGTTGAAGCATGCTCAGCGGCCGCCGGCGGCGAACGATGGCGACCACCGATACCAGAACATGCCGCGGCGGCCGCACCATCACATACCCTTGAACGTCTCCACCTTGGACTCCTCCAAACACTCGGTGGGCGGAACTTCTGCGAGCGTCAGCCCCGGAGCCCAGCCGCAGCCCGCTCCGGCTCCGGTGCCCGTGGTGGCGGCCGGGCCGGTCGTGGCGCCTGCCAAGCTGGCCAATGGCGTCGCAACAGGGATGGCGAGGCAGCCGCCGCCCAGGAGTCGCACCATACGAGCGGCCACCGAGGAGGCCCTGACGTCTCTCGCGTTACTGTGTCTGGTGAGCCTGCTCCTGGCGCTGCTGGCTCTGCTGTTCCTCCTCAAGATATCCGCGCCGGCGAGCAGCGCTCCCGAGGAGTTCGCGGTGGTTTACGAAGTGACGCTGGCTCTGTGTGCGTTAACATTGTCGTTAAACTTGTGCTGCCTGCTCGTGTGTGCGATTCAATTCTTGTTTGCCGTGAAGCTGGTACATTCACCACCAGCGCCAAACGGAAGGTGAGTAGCCAATTAACTACCATTAACTAGTCATTTTCATCCAAATATATATCGCACTTTTATAATGCAAATCGACAAACAGTCTCAACTTAAGCTATAAATGTGACGCTTCGGTAAACGAATCCAAAAATGTGTATATATAAGTTTAATGTTTAATTTAAGTTATAATAGTATCAGTAATTTAAGATAGATTATCTTATCTAAAACATATTTCAGTTACACATAAACCGGTTCGGTAAGTTAAAGTAACACAATATTTGCGGTTACGCGTAGTTTAAATATTTGAATTTTCATCGGTTACCGTGTTATGAAAGATTCCAATTTAGGTTATCGCTTGCCCGACGTTGCTTGAACAGCCATTTATGGCCTTAATTTAAAAGATTATTAAATATAATTATAATATTGTAGAGCTAAGGCTCTACATTATTATATTTAACGCATTTAATCGGTATTACATTATTAATTAATATTTATTATTATTATAGTAATTCTGAGATAGTAATAGAGTAGATAAACAGAGAAAAATCAGTTTTAAGTAACTTATAACTTAACTTTTATACCAACAAAAGAAAAAACTCTATGTAGGTAACTACTATTTGGCTTTATACTGCATGATATAAACGCAAATAGTAATTTTTTTAAATAGTAGAATATTTAGCTTTTAGTGATAAAAAATGATGTAGGTAGCTAATTTAATATATAGTCTAGGGTCTGATTATATTATATTTTTTTTAAAAGCGCTTAATTTAATAATAGGAGAGTTTCTGGCGCCGTTTTTTCTCTCTTAGGCTCTCTAAGATGCTGAGCTTATGCTAAGACAGCCCAGTGCAAAAATCAAGTTCGCGTTTTACCACATTCAGGTAAGTTTTACG
The DNA here is from genome assembly GCF_905404315.1 of Leptidea sinapis. Lineage (NCBI taxonomy): Eukaryota > Metazoa > Arthropoda > Insecta > Lepidoptera > Pieridae > Leptidea > Leptidea sinapis. The sequence continues at coordinate 467,208 of NC_066265.1, read as the reverse complement.
AAAGTAGAGTCTGAGTAAAGTTTAAGTACGATCTATAGATCTCAGTCTAAGAGCATCACATAAATGGTTTTTATGTTAATGATGAATTAACTAGAATCATATATATATATAGAAACAGAACGTTATCATCAGAAGACGTCTTACTAGTCCCAACACTTAATATACTATACCTCGGTAATTATATTATTGTATGTAAACGAAGCACCCTTGCCCGGGCAGGTGTTAACGGTCCCAGACGGCGGTTATTTGCGACGCATAAAAACTACATCTAACGGCCATTATAGATTGTATGATCTCTCAATTGATTGCCTGTTATGATTTTATATGCGGAGACACAGACACTATTAAGATGTCAAGAAGAGACAACAGAAATGTCTACACATATTATATACATACTTAGTACTTACAGGTGTATAATAGACTTAGATAATTTATACGTATAGATAGAGCCTCTTGCGGCTAGACAACCGATGAAAACAGGCCAGGTTTATTACTTTAGTGTACGTGACCTCAATTTTTTCGACTTTTTCACAGCTGTCACAGTGTTTCTAGAATCTAGACGTATAATTGATCTAAGAGAATAGAAATTTATTTCTTTACCATAGGGAGTGACAATATTAAATACATTATTATAATATCATTGAATAATGAAAAAACAATTAATCTATACTAATATTATAAAGCTGCAGTGTTTGTTTGTTTGAACGCGCTAATCTCTGGTACTACTGGTCCGATTTGAATGATTCTTTCAGTGTTGGGTAGTCCATTTATCGAGGAAGGCTATAGGCTATGTTTTTTTTTTCAAAATTAGGGATCAATTATAAAATTGCTATTTTGTAACACAAGGTGTAAAATCGAAAACCTATTTTTGTGTGCGCTGCAAAAACTATTGACAATAGAACAAAATGATGTACAGGCTATAATATAGGCAATATTTTATTACTTATAAAACTATCTCGTGAATTATACTTTATATGGCAAAACAACGTTTGCCGGGTCAGCTAGTATAATATATAACACTTGATGAACGTCATGAAGCTACATCAGTTGGTAAAGACCCTTTCACATGGGGTTAATAAATGATACAAAATTCCCAGCCCATCTTTTAAATCATGTAATAACGATATTGCTTAGCCTACTTAATATATTAGTATACATGGCGCACACTAAAAGTTTTGCACTTCTAGCTAATCGGAACTATTTGAATTTCGAATGTTATATTTTTTGAAAAGTTGCAACCTTCTTAGTAAATAAAAAACAATTGGCGGAAAATCATTTGTCAATTGTTTTTTATCACACATCAAAGTCTACGTACGCAACGTAAATGCATTTTATAGCGATGATTTTTTTATGTTTATAAAAGTTCTCTCTCTCCGCAAGACTGTGCCTCTAGTCTTCAAAATGCTTTTGGGAGAGAAGCACCTTGCTTATGCACCGTGAGGCGATGGTTTGCTGAATTTGAGAGAGGTCGGGTTTCTTTACATGACGAATTTCGTGAAAGGCGGCCTTCAAACTGCCGTCAACGAAAATAATGTGGCTACTGTTAAGCGGCTAATTGAAGAAAACCCGCGGATTACCTATGAGACAATTCGACGACGATTGAGGATTGGTATGCGCCAAATTCAGAAAATTTTATACGAAGAATTGAAAGTTCGGAAACTTTGTTGTCGTTGGATCCCCCGTGACCTGACAGCGGAGCAGAAGCGGGCTCGCGTGGAATGGTGCTCACAGATGCTAATGAAGTACGACCACGGACATTCGAATACTGTTTATGATAGTGTCATAGGAGACGAAACGTGGATTTATTGTTTTGAACTCGAAAAAAAACAGCGATCTTGTGAATGGGTGTTTGAAAATGAGAATAGGCCAATAAAAGTGAGGCAGGCGAGAATCGTTGGTAAAAAAATGATCGTATTTTTTTCTCATCTACGGGTCCAAAAGAGTGTTAATGCTGAGTGGTATTCTTCCATTTGTTTACCCAGGGTGGTAAAAAAATTCGCGAAAGACGACCAAAAAGCCGCGTCTTACATCATGACAACGCTTCTTCACTCACGGCCAACAAAACTAATTACTTAGTCATTTTTAGCTTCCGAAAAATTACAACTCGTCAGTCACCCATCCTGCACATAGCCCCGACCTAGCATCCTGTGATTTAAGCAATCGCGTGGTGTTATAAATTCATATGAATAAATTCTTTTTTTCTAAGACGTAAAAAATTATTATTATTTGGAAAATTTAGTCTTAAATTTTGAAATTGTTCTTCCTTCAAATATTTGACAAGTTTGTCTAAACTGAATGGAAAAAATTTAAACGAATCAACATGTCAGTTGAATTTTACGATTATTTATTTTATATAGTTTTTGTGAATGCCTTGTATTTTTCTTACGTTTCTGGAATAATATCAATTACTTTTTCAATAGAATTTAATGCATGAACAACGGAAAAGATATTATTCAAATCATCTTACAAGTAACCTCTATAAAAATAACGTAATGCAATTATATATTACTTTAAAAAATGTCACAGTTAATGAATCAGCTTATTGTAATAGAATAACTTCATATTAAATTAAGAGTAAGTAAATCTTACAAATTAAAAATTATGATCTAAATATATGCGTAAGATGTTGCGGGAAAATGCAACTCCAAATTTTATAAGTGTTACTAAGTAAGTATATGAAAATGAATTATGCCTATTTAAAAATAAGAATGAATATTGTTCAATACATAGACTTAAGTCAATAAAGCATAATATTTTCACTCAACGAATAAATAAATCTAGTTTGTCATACCAAACGGTATATTTAAGCAAATTATATTGATACCTTAGCTTGGAGTCATCATAAAATAAAATAAATGTTATATAAGTTTTAATTATTTTTTTTGAAAAGAATGAGAGTAGATACATCTTTTATTTAGATATATAACTTGTGGAGTAAGTTATGATGTAGATACTGTATATTGTTTTACTTATAGATTGTTCTATTTAAATATAATCAATAAATGGTAGTTTAACAATAAATCATCTCATTATATTATATGAACCCTTTTTGTAGTAGAGGGTGCATTGTGTGTGAGAGTGGAAAATCAGTTTTCGTAAATAATTTTATAATATTTTTGAATGATGTCAGTGACACAAATTGTATCTAAATCACCAGATGCCTTGATGAAATGCAACCTTTATACAATCTCAACCATGTCAATTAGTTTCAAGATATAACTACCTGATCTCTATAATATGATTGGCGGAAGAAAAATCTTAAACTAATACTAAAAATAATTAATGACCCGATGAGGAAATCTGATGCTCGAATTGTTGATATATTCGCGAAAGGAAGTAATCACAGAAACTAAAGTGTATTTTATTTATCTCAAAATTTGTTACATTAAGAAAATGACAAAGAGCTTTATCACTTAACTCAAGTTACATATTTCATAAATCAAAGTTCGTTTTGAATAAGCTCTTGTACAATAAAATTAATAAAAATCATAATATTTCAGTAGATTACCGCAGTTGTGTTTATGTTTGATCGTTTGTAAGGGTGTGTATTAGTTTTAGTTAAACTTACTACTATATTGTCTTATAATTTTGAAATTAAATATGTACTTAAAATGAAGTTTTGTTTTATTGTAAGTTGTAATCCAATAACTTTTAAAAACATTATTCTAAGGTAATACGAATACAATCGAGATACAGAATTATTTGAAGAAAATTGATCTCAGTATTCAAAATAATGTTTACGCAGCAAACCGATTGTCGATATACGTTGTAACGCCCTGTTATATTGTCAGCAATGTAGATAGTGAAAATAAGCCAGGCTCTCACTGGGTTGCAATACACATTGGTGAGCAGGGTATTGGACAATACTTCAATTCATATGATCGTCCAGCTCAGGGATTCCAGCTGAGGTTTTTACAAAGCAATTGCAGAATGTATATCTACAATACTGCAAGAGTAAAGAATTTATTTACCGCAGCATGTGTTGCGAGTACTGTTTAATGTATTTATACTTTAAGTTTAATAAGAAGAGTTTGAATGATTTCATCAAATATTTTTAAAATGATACAATCCGCAACGATGTTTTATTATATACTTTATTTATATCATCTGTTAACTTAATAATAAACACAACACAAAACTGTCGTTTTAATCGTAGTAACGAATGTGAGAGGTAATTTACTAATCGCTCACCAATCATTAGGTTAATTACGACTGATTAGTAATGAGTATGGATCTGTTTAACATAAAAAGCTAACTTTGTAACTATAAGAGATATCGAAAAACGGATCAGCGCAATCGCTCGGAAATACATCAAAACCCCTAGTTTGACACCAAACGTTTTTTTTTATTACTAGGCATCACGAACAAGTGAGCCAGAACCGGGGAGGCAGAACCGGCGAATCCCCACTACTGTGAGCCAGAACCGGCGAATCCCTACTACTACCATTAGATGCAGCGTGTTTCCTATTCCTATTTCCAGCGAACCTATTTTTTTTTATTTAGAGATGCCTATAAATTCGCAATACGACTATTTCATTCAATGATATTTCGTTACATATTATGATGATTCATACAATGTGCGGGAGCGGGGTATTGCCGGGTCAGCATTTGTCTTGTGTAAACAAATTTGTAACAATTCTGGTGAAATGTATTAAATTTAATTACAATTTTGTGATTTATAAAATAATTAAAGCAAAAACTTACTTAAAAGTATTTGCTGGTGCCAAATAATCATCTTCAAGTACACAATCTACGACACGACAATAGCGCGTACACTTTTTCAAATGGCCGGCTACGCTTTTGCGATTCCTCTGGTATTGCAGGAGAATGTGGGCGGCAGGAGATTATGTTTAATTTCACAAATTAATGTGAGAAAGTATTAATTGAAAAAACTTAAAAATTAAATTTATTAGTACATAATTAAATTGTAGATTTCACTCTTTTAAATCCTACTAATAAGCATCATAAACGCATAATTTTGGAAGATTTTCTTATAGCCCTTTAACAAATCCACTTTCAGTCATTGTAAATAATAATTATACAGTTAAATTATATAATATTCAATAATAAAATATAATATATCGCTAACCACCGATAATAATATCAACGAACCATAGTTACCAGTGATTATATTAATTATATTAATCGAGACTTTGACGTCACACTGCGCTTCATTCATTGCGTTTCGATGTTTTATATCACCCGTAGATATTAATTGCACTTTTGTTTATTTAATATTTACTATTCAGCAAAAATTAAATTAGAAAAAAAAAATAAGAATAATATAAATAATAATAAAGATTAAAAAAAGTTTTGGAACTAAACATAAGTTACATGCATATTATTGAAACTAGGAAATTGACTCAAGTCATTAGATTTGAAATCTTTCAGATTTAAACAATTTTTGAAGTTATACTTCTTTAGGCGCTAATATGAAAAAATGACGAGAGTTAAATTTTAAGACGCTCGCGCATCACTGTAACACAAAAGTAACAGGGTGAAGTTTGTACCTAAAATTTTCTGACGTTTACGACATTCGTTATTTTTTCTTTTCTGTTTTCTTCGTCCATCGTTAGGATAGCCAAAGGGTTGAAGCCAGTACAGCCGTATTCGTTATTTAATAATTTATTGTCAAGCCTACCCATCGTTGCAAGATTTTCACAATACTGTTCTTTCTACAAACGTAGAATAGCACGAGGAATAAATAATTTTAACGATTTTTGCTTTGTTAGGCCAAAGAAGTATAACTTCTTGCGTGCATACATAGGTACACACAAACTTTTTTAAATTTTATTGTCCATAAATTTTGGTTCCAAATTTATTTTGTAAATTTAGAGTACATACTTACATTTTATATGTTTTCTGTAATAATGCGGTATATGATAAAAACGTAATTTAAATACAAAATTCAACATATGCGTAATATGTCGCGATTGAAAACCCGAAATATCATACAAGTAACGGTTTGAGAAAGGCAGTGAAAAGGATTTTATATAACACGCATGAAATGTCGAAACACATGACATTCTTGTAAACAAGTAAGCGACAATGTCTGCTGCGACACTGAATAGTTCAATACAACCAGATAATTCATTCACTTGAAGTGCAGATAATATCTCACGGATAAAGCTTCCGTCAATTATAAAATAATCAGTCAGTATCAGGAAGTGGGTCGCGACTCCACGATTTCATATCATTTAAATATTGAGGTATTAAAGACGAATAAGGTACATCAGTGCCAACGAGTTTTGTGATGTTAAGCATAAAAAATAGACTTTTTAAATATTGTTTTTCTAATAAAAAAACCTCAATAATGAAAAAGTTTGAAGACATGATATTTGCAGGGCGGATGGTTGGAATAGTAGATATTTAAATTATGTAGGTAATATCGAAGTAGTAATAGTAGTAGGTATATGGGGCTGTTTCACAATGTCCAAATTCCTGATAGGATACTTGCTACTTATCTGCCGAATAAAGACATCATTTGCGTTTCACAATGTAGGTATAGATAGTGTTATCTAGCAGGTAAGCGCCATTTATATGTAGTAGCAGATATCATCATAGGTATCTGATGGATCGCTTGACAGATTAACAAGCAAATTTCACAAACACTTTTCCAAAACAACAGACTTAAAAGTATAAAAATAATAGTGTATTTTTTAACAATCTAATTAATTAATCTAATACCAGTTACAATTATAGTTATTTTTGGAATCGGTGTCCTTCTGCCGCGGCCCGCTCTCGCCTCCTCACGTGAGATGAGTCAATTCATCAAGATGTGCTTGAGTCGCACGCGCACGTGCGTCTATCTATCATCTAACCTATAAATATGTATGTAGTTACAAACCTACCTCCAAAAATAGCAATAATCATAACTAGAATTAGCTTAATTAATTAGATTGTATAAAAATACGCAATTATTTTTATACTTTTTAGTGCATATTATATCTATTGTTTTGAAATAGTGTTATTGAAGTCGGTTGTTTTTTTGGTTTTTAGTGAATCTTGAACTACACTCACTAATAATTTGTCTAAATATGTGTAGATCTACTAAATTTTGCAATGCAGCAATCAACGTATGCGCATTGAAATTTTTTTACAGATAGTTAGAAATTCTGCCACAGATCGCACCCTTAATGTAAGTCGTTAAGGAGTTCCATTGATCATCATATTCGACAACGACAATTACTTGACCATAACAACATTACGGTAGGTGACTCAAATATCCGGATAGCATAGAAAAGATTCGGCCGAGTATCGTTAATTTCTTTCTAAGAATTGAAGAGTTCCGTTACTTTGTCATGAATTCCATAATCAGAACCTAACCAAACTACCTCTGCATTATATCCTTTCCAATAAAAGAAGAATCATTCAAATCGGTTGGTGCAATATTGAGTTATTCGTAAATTTGTCGTGCACATACTTATTGCAAATTTAAGACTTTTATTGTTTTCTCATGGATGCCATTGGCAGACCAAATTGCAATAGGACCACATGGGAATTCCAGCTTTCCAATTAAAAAATAATCATCAAAATCGATTCACCCAGTCGCAAGTTTACCTCAGAACTTGCGACAAACAAAAAAAAAAGAACATACCGACGAATTGAGAACTTCCACCTTTTTTAAAGTCGGTTAAAAAATAGTAGTAGAAGAGCTATTTAGAAATATAATATACTTACAAATAGAAAACTGTAAAATATGAAATAACATTTTAATTAGAAGCAATTAAGGTTTGTTACGTTATTTCTTATTAGAAACAGTTTTTCTAATATTTTCATTTCTTCAAACGGAACTATTTAGTGCGAGGTTGCCAGACCGATCTGTCAGATACCTAAGTCATCAAGAAGATTATATAACGCAATCTGTTATATCTGGAACTTTTATGAAGCTATTAATTTATCTAGTCTATGACAATTTGCTACTTTACTTGGACATTGTAAAACAGCCCCTAAGTGTTAAAAATAAATATTTAAATCACTCCGGCCCGTGCTGCCTGTATGACCGTCCTGCCGGAGTACACGAGAATAAAAAAGATAGTGCTTTCGAGAAGGTAGAATAATAACATGTAACAAAAAAATATAATTGTAATCGAATATGTTTAAATAGTAAGATATTTTTATGAAATGAATATAAAGGTACAAGATACATTTTGAATAAAATACTAAACTATATGTCAATCTTACAATAGACACATATCACGCGTTTAAAACTTTAAAATATATTTTTTATTAATGTTTTGAAGGTCACCCCCAGGGGGTCATCTGAATAGATACATCTATAAATTATACAGGTTTGTTCGCGATTCACAGCTTATTTTTTTATTTAAACTAATTCCTGCGGCCGAATTCCAAGCATCGCTATTTAAAATGCCACAAACTTTATTATTATTTCCATTCAAATGACGTGTTTCGTTTCTCCATCATGTGTGCCAAGGTCTCTTGCACATAAAGCAAATAAGTTGAAAGGATATATTTTTATAAAGAAAACCAAATGTAAGGATTTCTCTCTCAGATTCAACTGACATCAGATTTGTATATGACAATTACTGGGTTGATGAGACATAACGACTGTATAGTGAACATGCTTTGTCGCTTCACTTTTTCTCATAAAAAAAATAATAAATTTTGAGATAGTGACGTTTATGTATAGAAAAAGTCTTGGAGTAAGAGTAATACTTTTAAATACTATATTAGTACAAAACTATTTGATTTAAATGAGTTTGTTGTATGTTTTTCTTACCGGCTCTATTTCTCCGAACTATGGTAGAGTCGATAAATTATATGAAAAATATAATGACGATTAAAATAAATCTGTTTTCTATCAATCTTGTTTGAAAAAAGATTATTTGAGTTAAAACTGAAGCTTATTGAGCTTCGATGGCACAATAGGTCACCACGGTCACCGGTTTGATTCTCAGCCGCTACGAATCAATGCATTCGGTTTTCGATTTAATATGTTCGCTATATGAGGTCAGCCATGTTCCTGCGTTACAACAGAGCAGAACAGTTACAAATTCAAATACAAATATTTTATTCAAAACAGGATGTGATGTCACTTATTGAAAGTTAAAAACTACCTACTACTCATTCGAAAAAGAATGCTTCAGACCTGAGAAGAACGGGCGCAACAAACTCAGCGGGCTTCTTTTCTTTTTCATGAAAAATATGGTTACAATGTAATATCGAACAATGAAATTATTATTTAATAGCCCGAGAGCGGTCGCTCCGTTCTCAATCTGTGGTTCATTAAGAAAGTCAATTATGTTATAGTAACCTATATCACACAAACGACTTTTAACATTTCTTTCAACAACAATTTCACTATCAATTTCGAACAACACCATTTTCATAGTTATCACAGTTTCTAGCAAATTCACTTATGTGCCTATGAACATACATTACATAATCAAGAATATATTGAGAGGTAACAGTTAAGATGTTTACAGTGACAGTTACAAGGGGCCTCGATGGTCAATGATCACATACCATCCGGTGACCCCACGAACCGTAGGTTTGTCCTCATTTTCCAAAAAAAAAAATATAGAGCGAAAATATATATTATATAGTCCACCGTTGAAACTGACCCACTGCTAAAGCTCGCCACAAAAATAAAAGCAATGCCGACTAGCGTGAGAAAGTCAAGCCGAGTGTTCGCGTCGCGGCCGGACAAACAACTTTTTATAATGTTACTTCTGATGAATACAGAAATACTGTCTCGACTAAGAAAACGTAATGCGCTTATGCAATAAAGGGTTGTTGCACTTTTAAGGCTTTTTGCTAGCGTTACTTAGATCACATTATCGTGTTTATTATACTGTCTTGTGTAGTTATAAAATATATTATTCTTCCTTACTTAGCTACCAATGTTTTATTGAGAGGTGTCGAATTGCATCACCTCGAATTGTTTGCAAATATTACGATATATTACTTATGACGTAGCATTGACTTATTTCCAAGATCGTAGATAATAAATTATTTATTCGTGTTGCAGAATCGATACTCAAGGTAAAGAGTGGAGTCACTGAGTAAAAATTTTAAGAGGCCGGTATATCGAATAGTTTGACTCAATACATTGACGAAAATGTGCGTGACGAAAAAAATTGCATGTTTATTTAAAATAGTTGTATCCAACATCTTGTCTAACATTTTCACACATATTGGTTCTATACAGTTCTGCAGTAAATCAACTTTCAAACATTCTATCTGTATGACCAAATTACTTCAAACTTAAGTAAATAAATAAAGAGTTATCGACTATTTAACAAATTTCTATGGTTATGAGTATCCCCTTATTATCATTCTAAAAAATTGAGAGTAAACCAAATCCCGTAGGCTATCAAAAATTAAGAAATGTAAGTTATATTGCATGGCGTCTCCACGGCCATACACCATGGGTACTGAAAGGCTGGTAATGCCAACGCTCCAGTCATTGTTCTGGTGTTGCAGGAAATGTGAGCGGCCGCGGCGGGGATAGGTGATCACCTAGCTAACATCAGGTGACCCGTACGCTTGTTTCGTTCGTCCTCCGTAAACTAAAGTTAACTATTAATTAAAATTATAAACCTATTTAACAAGATTTTTTTACCCTGAAGATCTCTCATTCTATTGATCTAACTCCTCTTATAGTCACAGCGTGTTTGACGTGTCAGCATTCAGGACAGATTATAGATTACTGAGCGTCAGTCACGACCAAATCACCAAATAATCAACTTTCAACTAGACTCGGATCTTGTCATAAAATAATAATATACTTGCAGAAAAGAGCTACAGCTGTTCGTGCTATAAATCAGTTGCTTGCTCGAAAAATTTCAAACAAATTAATATTGTCTGTTAACATTATCTTATATGTCAAGTGTAAACATATATTATTCTGACAGACCTAGTCACCTTTTAGCTCAAATAAGTAATATTCATAGCTCTATCCACACCAACACCACGAGAAAAAAGGACTTGTGTCCCCGAGCGCCATTGTTTATAAAGAGATGGTTTCATTGACATCAAAATGAATCAATTTTGATAATGTACAAATACTTGCGTTTCAATAGTTTTTATTTCCTATGGTTAGCAATATAGTATATTGTAGTATATCATAGTATAGTAGTAAATATATTACTTTTATTACGTAAGTTTTAATAAACCATCATCGTATGATCTACATACATTATAGATCATGGTGTATATGAGGTCGTGTAAATTCGGGAAGAGCGAATGTACAACTTCCGCATAACACAAATTATAAACAGTTTAAATGTTTTGTTTACGAACGAATCCATCATTTCTATACTAAATGTATTTGGGTTATCTTGAACGGTTTCGTAATGGTGACAGGAAATCGTTAATTCGTAGATGTACATTGGGAACACATTGTCATGTCATGGTGACATAAATGAACTAGGTATTAATAGACTAGTGGCCCGCCCGGCTTTACACGGACAGTATAACATGAGAGTCGTAGCAGCCTATATTATATAGAGCAAGATTTAAATGAAACATAAATGTATGTTGACACTTATACTTGACAGCACAAACCAACAGTAACACCTTGAAATATACTTTAAAATAATTCAAACTACGTTTGAGATAGGTTCAACAACCGCAATATAAAATAAATAATAAGAAAATACGTAAAATGAAAGCAATTCTCATTCAATTACTATCACCCAATAATATTACAAACCTACTCAAAAATAAATAAATAATTAATAAATTCGAATTACGTTTTATTTTTATTAATTTGTTTATATTATTTAGTTTTGTTATTTAGAATCACTTTCCCTTAGGTATCATATATTATAATAAACAATTATCACTCTCAAATTGCGTGTTTAGATTGTTCTCACTCCGAACACCCTCCCCTTTTACATTATGATATTAATATATCATACTAATGTATATCAGTACCTAACAAAGAAATACATACCTATATAACAAACTTTGTATGAGCCATGCCGCGTGAAACCACTCCCGCTTGTTGATCACTCGTTTTAATTCTGCGATAGCTCTTATATTTATTCAAATTTTATGGTTTAAGAGCTGGCTCCCAAAAATAATTCTCCACCCATCCGCTCCCGTGCCCCGCAAGATCACGCTGCGCGAGGGGAGCGCCCGTCGCTCGCGTCGATTGAAAGACAATTAATCGTAATTCAAAATTCATAATATTACTATCACTCGACGAGCGGTCACTCGCGGGATTAGATACATTTGGCGTGCGGGTTCGATACCCGCTGGGAACATTACACGTTTTCCATGTCTCAATGTATTTATTATTACATCATGATAATTATTGTTCATCATTGTCCTTCCGCCGCGACTCGCTCTCACCTATTCACAACTCAAGCACATCTCACCTATAACTATATATGTAGTTACAAACCTATCTTGGATGATACCGACTCCAAAATATACAATAATCGTAACTAGAATTTGATTAATTAAGTACATTGTATAAAAATACGCCATTATTTTTATACTTTTGAGTGCATATTATATCTATTGTTTTGAAATAGAGTTTTTGAAGTCGGTTGCTTTCTGTTAAAAAATTTTTATTGTATGTTTTTTAGTGAATTTGAAGTACACTAACTAACTTTTTGGCTAAATATGTGTAGATATACTAAATTTCTCAATGCAGCAATTAACGAAAGTACTTCGCAATTTGATTACAGACAGTTAGAAATTCTGCTACAGATCACACGCTTACTGTAAGTCGTTAAGGAGTCCCATTGATCATCATATTCACCATAACTATGTTATGGTAGATGACTTAAATATCCGGATGCCATAAAAAAGATTCGGCTGAGTATCGTTAATTTGTTCTAAGGATTGAAATTGTAATCAGAACCTAACCAAACTATCTTTGAAGTATATCGTTTCCAATATAAAAAAAAATCATCGAAATCAGTTGGCGCGATATTGAATTATTCGTAAATTTATCATCCACTTTGCTATACGTATGTATAGCAAATTTAAGACTATTATGGTTTTCTGCCACTGTCAGATCTGGACCAAATTACAATGGGACAACACGGGAAGCATCAGTTTTCAAATAAAAAAAGAATTATCAAATTCGGTTCACCCAGTCGAAAGTTTTGAGGTAACAAACATAAAAAAAACATACCGACGAAAAAAGAAGGAGGTTATCAATTATAACCTAAACTAACCTAAAATCGACTCCGAAAAATGCTGTGCGAAACTCACGTTCTTGTGAGATAACGACATATCAATGTGTATAACGTCTTAACATTATCTTGTTAAATAAAGTTTCTTTAAATATCGTAACAAAATTTCTATACAAGCTAACTTCAGGGTGTCGGTGTTTTGTGACGGTGTGCGCTCATCATAACAATTTAATTAATTTACTCTCATCATTATTCCCTAACGCGCCAAAAGAAATACATAACTTCAAAAACGAGATGCAAGAATTTGCGGGATCAAAAAAACACAAAATTCCACCGTAAACGGTGTAGTCTACAATATATCATTGTGGAATTCTAGTCTATGGGTCTGAGACCGGAAATAAACGCAGCTCGCTTCGACCTTGTTCAAGGTTTGAGATACCTGTTTGTGATTTAGGAACGCAAGAAAGAGACTTTTATCTGACAAAATAAATGAAATGTAGAAGGAGACAATACAATACCTAGCAAATGATCTATAATATAAGTACCTAATTGTAAGAAAATACAATATGTGTTATGAATAAATACAGTGTAAAACTATATCCCAAAAATAATATTTAGTAAATCCTACAATTGTAATGTAAGCTATATAATACCACTAGCTGACCCAGCAAAAAATGTATTGCCAATTAAAGTAATAAAAAAATTTCAATAATTAAAATTTTGGGGTAGCTATAAAAAATATATGACTACCGATTCTTAGAACCTACCAAATAGATTGTACATAAAGTTTATCGTACTTAACATTACTAAAATAAAATAAGATGACCGCGCCCGACGTTGCTTAACTTCGGTGATCGGACGAGAACCGGTGTATTCAACGTGGTATGGACGTTGGCGATAGACCGTTCGAACATTATCAACCAATAATATTAACACCAATTAACTAAACCAAAATAAAATAAGAGTTAAATGAACAAAAAGCCTGTCATCACGCGGTGTTCCCAAGCGGTCACCCATCTAAGTACTGACCGCGCCCGACGTTGCTTAACTTCGGTGATCGGACGAGAACCGGTGTATTCAACGTGGTATGGACGTTGGCGATAGACCGTTCGAACATTATCAACCAATAATATTAACACCAATTAACTAAACCAAAATAAAATAAGAGTTAAATGAACAAAAAGCCAACATCACGCGGTGTTCCCAAGCGGTCACCCATCTAAGTACTGACCGCACCCGACGTTGCTTAACTTCGGTGATCGGACGAGAACCGGTGTATTCAACGTAGTATGGACGTTGGCGATAGACCGTTCGAACATTATCAACCAATAATATTAACACCAATTAACTAAACCAAAATAAAATAAGAGTTAAATGAACAAAAAGCCAACATCACGCGGTGTTCCCAAGTGGTCACTCATCTAAGTACTGACCGCGCCCGACGTTATTCAACAACACAACACGTGTCTTCGAAGTGATATGTACGCTATTATATTTTTTTATTTAAAATATTGAAGTAATAATGTAAAAATAGTAAGGAATTACTTACTGTATTACACAGAACAGAAAAAATAGCAATTTGTCATTTTACTAAGAGGAGAAGAAAATAACAAAAAGCCTTTTATATAAATATTAACAAGAAGCGAAGTTTTATATGACGAAGAACAATACTCTATCTAATATGGTGTAGCGCCAATAACCTATTGTTAAATAACACTCTCACTTTTAAATAACAAATTCTTTACTTTTGGAAGAGCGACATCTAATGTCAATTTCCTAATTTGCAATTATTGGGGGTTTTTTTTATGGAATAGGAGGACAAACGAGCGTACGGGTCACCTGGTGTTAAGTGATCACCGCCGCCCACACTCTCTTGCAACACCAGAGGAATCACAAGAGCGTTGCCGGCCTTTAAGGAAGGTGTACGCGCTTTTCTTGAAGGTACCCATGTCGTATCGTCCCGGAAACACCGCACAAGGAAGCTCATTCCACAGCTTCGTAGTACGAGGAAGAAAGCTCCTTGAAAACCGCACTGTGGAGGACCGCCACTCATCCAGATGGTGGGGATGATATCGTAACTTGTGGCGTGTCGTGCGAAGGTGAAATTCGGAGGCAGGAATCAGGTTGAACAGCTCTTCGGAACACTCCCCGTGATAAATGCGGTAGAAGACACACAGTCAAGCAACGTCTCTACGCAACGCCAAGTGATCCAGCCGTTCACAGAGCGCTAGGTCCCCGACAATTCGAGCTGCTCTGCGTTGCACGCGGTCAAATGGATCGAGCTGATACTGGGGTGCGCCAGACCAGAGATGACAGCAATACTCCATGTGAGGCCGGACCTGCGCTTTGTAGAGCGCTTGAATGTGGGACGGCTTGAAGTATTGCCGTGCTCTATTTATGACGCCCAGTTTCTTCGAAGCCAATTTGGCTTTGCCCTCCAGATGGCCACGGAATTTGCAATCGCTCGAGATTTCGAGACCCAGCATTCCAATACTAGGCGAGGCTTTAAGGAAAGTGTTCTCGAAGAGCGGTGATACGGCAAATGGGGTTTTTTTAGTGGTAAACGCGCAAACTTGAGTCTTCTGGGGGTTAAATTGGACAAGGTTCAACTTACCCCATTCCACGACCTTCTCGAGAGAGGACTCGATAGAAGACACAAGTTTCTCCCGGCACTGGTCGACGTTTTCCCGAGGGAGAGCTGCATGGCCCGTGTATACGGCATCACCAGTGCTGTCGTCTGCATAGCAATGCATGTTAGCGGTGTCCAACATATCATTGATATGCAGAAGAAACAGCGTGGGAGATAGCACTCAGCCTTGGGGCACTCCAGCGTTCACGGGCTTGGGATTCGAGCAATAACCGTCGACAACGACCTGTATGCTGCGCCCAGTGAGGAAGCTGGAGGTCCACTTGCATAAGCTCTCGGGAAGCCCAAATGATGGAAGTTTTGCGAGGAGCGCCTTGTGCCATACACGATCAAAGGCCTTCGCTATATCCAGGCTAACTACCAGGCCTTCCCCCTTGCTTTCAATAGCCGCCGCCCATCTATGTGTTAGGTATACCAGAAGATGGCCAGTCGACCGACCGTGGCCAAAGCCGTACTGCCGGTCGTTGATCAACTGGTGACCCTCAAGGTATACCAAGAGCTGGCGGTTAATTATGCTCTCCATGATTTTGGAGAGTAGGGAGGTAATAGCAATAGGCCTGTAGTTTGCCGGATCCGAACTGTCTCCTTTTTTTGGGATCGGATGGACAAGGGCTGACTTCCATGAATCAGGGACTACGCCTTTTGAATAAGAGTGCCGGAATAAACGCGTTAGCACCGGCGTCAACTCAGGGGCACACGTTCTAAGCACGATTGGAGAAATGCTATCCGGCCCGCTCGACTTCCTAACGTCCAACGAAAACAGAGCTCGCCTAACAGTTTTCTGTCGGAACTGTAGGCATGGAGCTCTGACACCGCAGGATGGTCGGCGGTATTTTTCTGTTGTCGTTAAGATTCGAGTTGGAGGCAAAAAGAGTGCACAGGAGATCGGCTTTCTCTTTTGCCGTATGGGCCAGGGTGTCATTCCGCAAGTGCAACGGCGGCATGGACGGCTGGTTGAAGTTACCAAGAGCAGCTTTCGACAATGACCAGAACTTGCGTGTTCCGGTCGGGTAACTGGAAAGCTGCTCGCCGATTTTGACGACGTGCTTCGATTTCGCACGGGCGATTTGCCGCTTAAAAAATCTGGAGGCACGGTTATATCCTTCCTTCCTCCGTTCCTCTTCAGAACTTTGCAGTTGGGATCCTTTGAGCCCGGCGCTGCAACCCTAGTTCGATACGCCTGTTTTTTGTAGTCAGATGCTGCTTTAACTGACGCATCGAACCAGGGCCGTGATCTGCCACCGATCGGTACTACAGAGCTTGGTATAAAAATATCCATGCCCTGCAGTATCACATCGGCTACTGCAACGGCGCAGGCACTGGGATCATCCGAAGGGAAACAAACCCTGCCCCAAGGGTAGGATGCAAAAAAGGAACGCATCCTATCCCAATCTGCTGACTTGTAGTGCCAAACGCGGCGGGTCGCTGGTGGTCTGCAACGTTGGCGTCGGATAGGCACTACAATCCTGACCAGGCAATGGTCGGACGTTCCGAGAGGGGCGTCGACAGAGACCTGGTAACCATCTGGATGTGTAGTCAGTAGAAGATCTAATAAGGACGGCATGTGGCTATCCACATCCGGGAGCCGCGTTGGCGACTCAACCAATTGGGACAGACCATAAGCCAATGCAAAATTATGCACAGATCGCCCTGCGTAGTCTGAAGTACGTGATCCAAGCCATTCGGCCTTGTGCCCGTTGAAATCACCCAAGACTACGATTTCAGCGGAGGGGATCTGAGCAAGCACGTCATCAAATGCCGCTTGAACGCAGCCCATGAGGTATTGGGGTTGAGCAGGCTATCAACTGTAAAGTAGATCCTGTAGATGGAGCCACAAACTGAGAGTTAAACAAGACACCAAGAATTATGATCGATGTGTCACTCGGACGGTTGGGTCAGTTGGTAAGAGCGCTCCGACGGAACCAGAGCACATGAGTAAATAATATCTATAATATACATTGTTATCCATATTTTTATAAAAAAAAAGAAAGCGGCCAAGAGCGAGTCAGACTCGCCCATGAAGGGTTCCCTAGCAGCAAGTAAATTATGAAATTAATTGTTTCTTTTTTATATTTGAGTTGATTGAATGAAAGGTAAATTGCGGTTTACGTTTAAAAACTACTTACTAGATCTAGTTCAAACCAATAATCGGTGGAAGTTTGCATGGTAATGTACATCATTATTTTTTTAGTTATATCATTCTCTTATTCTTGATAAAAAAAAATGAGTTTTAGTTGTAAGTATGAGGAACCCCCACTTCTTTCAATTGTTTTTTCCTATTGTTGTGTGAGAATCTTAATGCGGTTCACAGAATACATCTTCTTACCAACATTATAGTTGAAAATTTAATGAATTAGGCGTTACTTTGCGGAAATCCATAATTATACAAATTATTTAAGTTTTCTTTAGTGTTAATTCCGCCAATATTTGTTTTCTGTTTTAATTTAAATTTAATCTGGCACGACTCGTGCCAGATTTTGGCAAGACAACACGTCCTTAGGATGCCTCGTGTAGAGGCGAAACACGTGTCGAATTGTTTTTAAAACAAATATTGGCGGAATTAACACTAAAGAAAACTTAAATAATTTGTATAACATTATAGTTCTTATAGTTTCGGAAAAAATTGCTGTGACTTACGGACGGACAGACAGACAGACATGACGGATGCATAAATAAAATAATAAAAAATATAGCAATAAGTATTTAAATAGTAATTAAAAATTTGATATTGGTAAGTGAGGTCCAGATACAAAAGTATGTTCGGTTGTTCCATTGACACTTATATCTCTCCAACCTTTTCATGAACTCCCAACTTTTTCATCAGTGAAGCACTGTACAAAACGGTCTTCCTCCCTTCGATCAGCCTTCTCTCGTCCACCACACAGCATAATCTTCCTCTTGCTATGAAAGAAAATTTCGCTTAATTGATGGTATGACCAATTTAAGTGCTTACGTGCAAAGTTAAGGATCGTTCTTCGTCGGTCTACTGTCAATTTTCGGCTAATATGTGGGTTATGAGATTTCTGGCCACGATCCGGCAATTCCGATGGTAAAATCGCTTCAACTCTAACATTGAAGTTCAGGGAGCGGCTGCCGCAGCTGAGTAGAGTTAAAGTGACGATATCTTATAAAAACTGACACAATGTAGCAGTAATCTTGCTCACATTTGAATTTATATCTGACCCTGGATGTAATGTAAATATACCAGAATCCCTCTGGTAGTGATACACTCCATTGACAGCACAGAGGCTAAGATGAAATAGTGCAGACATGGTGGCTATGCTCTCAATCCAGTACACCACAACCATTATGGCTTCTTTCGACGAACCATCCCTAGTAGGATGTCACACAGCTTTGTTAATAGAGCTAGTTCTCATCTATCTACATTAATTTTTTGGATAAAAAATTTAAATTTTGAATTGTGCTTCTTCATTCTGTCACTTAAATCCCACCCGTTTCTTGGCGTATTTTTTTTTGTTAATAGCAAGTTTGAAGTACTGTTTCGATTTCTTTTCATGAGACGTTTTTTTTATATTTATAATAGAAGATAGATCATAGACTGCTTTATCAAGCCTGATTTCCAGATCTGATATTCATAAAACTCAACAACTAAATTAATGAACTTAATTCAAGTAACAAATTTTTATATTTATTGTGTTTACCGTTATTACTGCTAGGTAGCATATATAATTGATCACCATTTCTATTTTCTTCGCCGATAAAGAAACATTCTTAAATTCTTATCGCCTGCAAATAAGACCTTGTGTTGTGAAATTACGTTTGAGTACGTAGCGCTCTAAGACGAATATAATTTTTCAACTCACTTGTTCGTAAAGTGAGCCTTATTACATAAGTATTAGGGCCAAAAACAGAACTATAACACACGTGCATAATAGAATTATCCCTTTAAAGTTATATTAGTATCTAACTGCAAATTATATGGGGGTAATCAGAGCATTTTAAATTTAACCGGGTTTTACAGTTTTTTTTAAAACAAAAAGCTCTTATGCCGCTGAAAATTTTTTTTTTTTTTTTTTGATTTACCCAAAAACAACATCCGATACTGACTTAAAAGATTTAACGTAGTTAAGTTAAACAGTGAATTGGAAACAGCAGTAGGTAATTTTGCGTGGGCTAACTAGTTCCATAGCGACGATTTGTGTAAACGTATTTATACATGTTGCATGGCGACATTCTAACCATGAACCTACAACTGGATCCAGTTATACCAAAATGTACCTTCTTAAAAGCGTTACGCATATCATCATCTCGGGTTCTATCTGGTCAGACCAGCTGGTTGGTCGTCTTTCCATAGGCCTGTTGTCGTCAATTTTTCCATCACCATAAGCCTCTCTGAGTTGGTATAACATCTGAGAGCTACCTATTATGTAACAAAAGTCCTGCAGCATATGTTGGAAGTAGTTTTTTTTATAAGAGGGGGCAAACGGGTAAGAGTTTCACGTGATGAAAAATGTTAAGACACCCGCACGCTGCACAGCACCAGGGATCAAAAGATGCGTAGCAGAGCCTTTAAAGTGGCTGTACGAAGCAAGAAGTACAGTCCAGCTTAAGCTGAGTTCTTGGAGACCTTGCCATTACGATGCCACTGAGAATTTTTCAAGAAACCTGAGCGGCACTACATCGTAGTGGGCTTTGGGCAGGGCGTATGTGGTATGACTTACCATCAGGGGAATGTGCTGCTGGTCTCGATACATGTTCGTAAATACGAGTATGTCAAAAATGTTAAATAAACATTTGAGCCGTCTATTTATTTAAGTATTACCACGCGTACAATATAGTTGAAAGATTATTATTTGTACTTGTCATGTGAATACTTCTTTAGCCACCTTTAATACTTTATTTTTTGCGTATTGAATGATACTGAGCAGTCACGCTTGGTTATGTGTTACGCTCGTTCTGGTAAAGGCTCAAGTGGAAAAAGGGAGCGCGAGCCCTCAATGATTTATACATAGTTATAATTATATATAAGTTATGTAAATGTTAAAACTGTTCAATAAATGAAACTGGCGGGCGGGAATCAAGCACATTGGTACGTGGCAACCGGGAATCAAACACATTGGCACGTGGCGAGCGGGAATCAAACACATTGGTACGTGGCGAGCGGAAATCAAACACATTGGTACGTGGCGAGCGGGAATCAAACACATTGGTACGTGGCAGGCGGGAATCAAACACATTGGTACGTGGCGGGCGGATAGATAGATTAGTTTTTTGAAAACTATACTATTGTCTTCTTCTTTTTCCTTTTTATTTGATTATCTTATTAAATTATTGCAGTGTCGTTACAAGTCGAACATAATAATTAATGTGATACGTAATTCCACCAGTGACATAATTACACCCAGCCTAAGTGATAAATATAATATGCAGCACGCTTCGCTATGTTTAAAGTTTGTCATTTGATAGTCGGTTGCTCCGGAATTCCGCTAGGAAGCCTACAAATGAGTCTCTAACCCGTTTCCTGTGTCGACGTTATTTGATATCAAGTAACGGAATATACAACAACTTGTATGATATTTAACTCAAATTGTCTTGCCACGTGTCGTGATCCATTCATTATCAACTGATCGCTTTCAGTCTATTCCAGGAAATAGATTAACTTTTTCTTCAATCTCATCCGAGATCTGAAGCAATTCTCTTCCGAATGGGCAAACTATATCATTCTATTTGTGATTTTAAAATCAAATGGAATAAAAAGACTAAGGTTTGAATTCGTTTTTTTTAATATAATTATGTATACGAGCGACCGACCGCCCGCTACGTCGTCAGCTTGTATATTATCTAATATAGATTAGATTATTAATATTATAGATATGTGAATTTGAATTATTGAAGCAAATTTAGTTAGAACAGGATAGAAAATACTTTATTATAACACCTTCAATTTACAATATTAATTTTAAACTTAAAATACTAAATTATTATTGTGTTACCTAGCATGATGCATTGCGTAGACTTTTTTTTAAATATAATATTTTATTTACTAACAACAACGAGAAAGTATAATGTGTATTAAATATATCTATACATATATAGATGAGTAAACCGTCCATGTACATCGCATATCCACAAAACCAGAGATCAAGAAAACCGTGGCCACCGTGAGCCAGGCCAGAGCTCTAATAATAATAACATGTTTCTTTACATAAAACATGGTATACAATGGTGCTCTATTACAATAATGAGCTTACATATTTTGCTAGCACTATACCTAGCAAGCAAATATTTAACTAAGTACAACTAACATTACAATTTCTTGTCCGTAAATTCCTTAACACTATAGAAATTATTGAAGATGGAGCGTGAATATGCAGTAACTGTCCTTTGGTTTTCAAGCGTTACTTACGGAAGGGTTACTTATGAGAAAATAATTAACGAGGTACGACTTTTCCTTACTTTTGTGGAAATATAATCAAAAGGCCATTTCCGAGTAAATCCATGATACGCAATAAAATATGAATTTGCTGACATTTGTCATACAATCAATAATTATTCTCGTATGGTGTCAACTATCATTATCGTCACACAGGAATTTATATTGCTAGGATATGAAGCTTTATCACAAAATTACAATTGAAGTATCTGGCAAGTTTATTGTGACATTAAGCCACAGCTAAAATAATTTTTTTTTTAATTCTTATTTTTCCTGCAATCTGTTATAATAACTTTAGCTGGACTTTAGGTATTTGTATGAAGGGTCGTGTTTGCAGCAGAATCCAGTGATTTGCCCAAATATTATTCATAATCTTCTCGTCCATCAGATCTTGTGGCGCTAGTCTTTTCAATATTATAAATGTGTTAAAAAAGGCGGGTATCTTAAGTTGGTTTGGATGGTTTTGCATGCGCTTCTGATAAGTGAGTCGTAGTGAGTTTACTACTTCTTTCTTTATAGTTTTTATATTTAAAAGGCATAAAAGGCATTTATTTTCTCAAAATTGATTCCTTTAGAATTCTTTTTGATGTCATTTCTAATATACTGGATACTACTACCGCTTCAGAAACAAATGAAGAGAGAGAAGAAGCGCCGCAAGAAACTCTCCCAGCATTCTTTTTTTTTGCGCTCTTTTCAATAAAAATATACAATATTGTACAGTCATTTCTATCGCTATAAAATAATCACAATCTAGTCCCAGGCTGTCCGATCATTTAGATATTCAGCAGTGGAGTAATAAGATTTACGACAGAGCCATTTTTTTATAAAACATTTAAATTTATTTATAGATAATGCCTGAACAGTGGCTGGGACTTTATTATAGAAGTGTATACATTTACCCTTAAAGCTATTATGTATCTTATGAAGCCTACTAGAATTAGGGCAAGCAATCCCTTATTTCTAGTGTTATAATAATGAAAATAACTATTAAGAGCAAAAAGGTGATGATTTTTGTGAACGTTTATTAAATTTTCATAAATGTACAATGAACAGTCATAATATTTATTTCTTTAAAATTTTTTTTGATATACTGTCTATAACCAAGCTGATTTATAGCACGAACAGCTCTCTTTTGCAGAGCAAACACTATATCAATGTTAGCAGCATGACCCCATAGTAAAATACCGTACGTCATGATGCTGTGAAAATAACTGAAGTACACCAATCTAGCGGTCGCAACATTCGTGTACTCTCTAATCTTTCTAACGGCATATGCCGCAGAGCTGAGTCTATCTGCTAGATGGGATATGTGGACCCCACTGAAGCTTTTTATCTAACGTGATACCCAAGAAGACCGTAGTGTCCACAAGTTCCAATCTCTGGTCATTTATAATTACGTTGGTTTGTACCTCCGCTGTGTTTGGTGTAATAAACCGTAAACACTTTGTTTGTTTACTGTTTAATTGCAGATTATTCGTCTCCAACCAACGCACTATCTTTGAGAGTGCATTGTTTACCTCGTCATCAATATCTGCACGACGCTTCACCTTAAAAATAAGTGAAGTATCATCGACAAACAAAACAATCTCATGGCTATCATCTACCACAAACGGTAGATCGTTAATATACATAAGAAACAAGAAAGGACCGAGAATAGAACCCTGTGGAACACCTATTCCACATTAATAACAGGTTTACCCGAAGACCGTTTGCTATTTACATCGACTATCTGAACTCTTTCGCTTAAATATGATTTTAACAGATTTAGGGCTCTATTTTTCACTCCATAATGCTTTAGTTTTAGGAGTAAAGTTTCATGGTGGACGCAGTCAAATGCTTTGGACAAATCACAAAAAATGCCCAATGCATCCTGTGACTCTTCCCAGGCGCCAAAGATGTGCTCAATGAGTCTAGTACCCGCATTAATTGTTGATAAGCTAGGGGCTTATCAACAAATGAAACCAAATTGATAATTTACAAAATATTGCATTTATAGCTGTTGAAGCAAAAGTTTTTCAAAAATTTTACCAAAAACAGGCAGCACTGAAATAAGTCTGAAATCAGCAGGGTCAAAAGCCCGAACTGCCCGATTGAAATAAAGGTATAACTTTGCTGTATTTCATAAGGTCAGGGAACACACCCTCATCTATGCATTCATTAAATATTATTGCTAATTCAGGTGCTATAATGTCAAGTATGTATTTTACAATATTAGTTGAATGGCCCCATAGGTCTTTTGTATTTTTTAGGTTAATTAATTTGAAGATTTTATTATATCGCTACCTGTAACATACTTAAATTTCAAATCAATGGAAGATACTGGTACGTGTAATTTAAGCATATCATGTGCTGCTTTTGGTGAAGAGTCTAAGGTCGAGAGGTATTTGGTTGTGATAATCGGGATTTCGGAGTAGTACGAGTATTAATCAAATTCATTTGCAATTTCTATTTCCGAATTTATAATATATAACTTATAACGCGATTATTAATATTTTAACATATAAAGGTGTTACGGCAATTCGATCTACCAGTTTCTTTGGATATTACACCTCAAGTCGCTTTTACTTTATTATTACTGTTTTTAATTTTATCTGCGATGAAACGTGTTTTCGCTTCATGACAAACTACTGTAAAGAGCTTGGAGTGTTTTTTTACATTGTCCAATCTTGTATTTACTTTCTAAAAGTTGCCCACTATGGTCGGACTGAAGATTATGAATTATAAGTTTACTAGTAATAGTAACATTTGTAAAAATATTATCTAAACAGGTTGCTGTCGTAGAAGTGATTCTAGTAGGTTCCCAAACATATATCGAACAAATTAAAACTTTGAAACAACTTTTTAAGGCTAGTTTTCTTTTCTTTTTTAAAGCTAGACAATTGGCCGAAGGTTAAGCAAGTTTATATTAAAATCTTCACACACTATAATTGACTTGCTGCTGGTTTTGCTAATATTTGATAGTACCTCCTCCATTCTATGTTGGAATTGTTCATATGATGCAGTGTGGGGTCGGTATACACTTTACGTCGGTATACTACTTCTATAATTCTACGAAGGTATTACGTTAAAGGTTCGATGTTAGACATTCATATTAATTGATGTTATTTGTTGTAGAAAGACACTTACAATAATAAATTGGTCTAGTTCTATACAAGCTATCTCAATTAGTTGTTCTTTATAGATATTAACAATATCTCTTCTATTTTTAACCGACTTCAAAAAAGGAGGAGGTTCTCAATTCGTCGGTATGTTCTTTTTTATGTTTGTTACCTTAAAACTTGCGACTGGGTGAACCGATTTTGATAATTCTTTTTTATTTGAAAGCTGGTGCTTCCAGCCTTCCTGGTGATTCTAGTAACGATTATTGTAAGTTTTGGAGTCGGTGTCATCCAAGATAGGTTTGTTACTACATACATAGTTATAGCCTATAGGTGAGATGTGTTTGGGTCGTGAGCAGGCGAGAGGCGAGAGCGGGTAGCGGCGGAAGGACACCGATTCCAAAAATAACAATATCGTAACTAGAATTAGATTAATTAATTAGATTGTATAAAATTACGCAATTATTTTTATACTTATTAGTGCACATTATATCTATTGTTTTGGAATAGTGTTTTTGAAGTCGGTTGTTTTTTTTGTAATATTTTTTTTACCTTTCAAATTATTATTAATAATAATTAGGGAACCTCCATGTATTGCCCTACTTCTACAAAACGAACTGACTACTTTATGTTCTCTAAAAGTAAACTAGAGCTGATGACTTTTACGCCATTTAATTCTCCATGTAGACGTTCGTTTTTAATGTACTATGGTACATTAAAAGATATAACGCGAATATTTTCTTAAGTAAAATTCATTGGATTGCCGCCACACAATTTTCAAAACTACCCCACAAAATCAAATGAAAATCGCACCAACTAAAATGTAACCCACTCTCGGAGTGTACGATTCATATAGCATAATTTTGTTAGAAATAGCCACTCTAGAAACTTCAGAATGGCCCACGTATTTGAGTAATAAAATATATTTAAGTAATTATGTGTTTTGAAAGTTAATTTAGTTACGGCCAGTTAATTTTTAGAACAGGCATAGAGATTGCCACGAATTATGTAAAAATAATAAAGTTTTATTGATATTTTGTTGCTCAAGAGTTGTGCGTATAGATTATTAATTATTATTGTAATATAGATTAAAACTAACAAAAAGCAAAAAAATTATGTTTAGGTAATAACAATTCAAACTAAAAAGTATAAAATGAATTTTCCATGGATGTTCCATGTTCGTTGTATAGTGAAAACATCCACTGGTTTATAACTAAATTCTCAGTCGAGTTAGAATGCTTTACAAATTTAAAGTATTTATTTCATTATGTACAGTTCTACGTTTTGCACATCATTACTGAACAGGTCCCTCAATATCCGAAGCGTCGAAGGGCTTATTATATTTTTATTAGCTGCTTAGTTAGATTTCTACGATTGAGCCGCAAACTGCAAGTATCGAAGACGCTAGATGCAACCAGGTAACATCTAGAACCGGTAACGCAGGGTCTAACATAAGGACCATCAATTACATAAGGACCTGTGTGATCGAGGCGTTTAGTGGCTTTATTGCTAAATAAAGAAGGGTGACTCAAACCAGTGAAGTACGTGTCCTTCATGTGAGTGTAAGTAAAGATTGAGAGACAGGATACCTGTAGGACGGCGCCGTGAAAACTCGGTAAAACGAGTTTTCCCAGAGATAAGATGGGTTGGTACTTACATATACCTACCTATCGCCACTATCAAAATATTTATAAAATATTTTGAAACTAAATATTATATTGTTATAATTTATATTTCTTCCAATAAAACTTCATACATTTTCTGTGATAACGTGAGTGCGTTAAAGAAAATCCTTGAAAAGCAACACGGCGAATGGCGGCAAAATTCCCGCCATTTCATCTTGACATTAGGCGCTCGGAAAACTATATAAAAAAAATGTGTCGGGCTAAAGCCGGCGAGGAATGCTCAGTTCACAATATAACAGTCTGTGCTTTAGTGTAAGTTGTACGTACCTGTTGCTTGGAATTTCTTGTAGATATTTAGATTAAAACTGGTTTCGTCAGCTGTCAGCTGAATCACAATATGGCAGCCGCCGGAGTGCGCCAACACTGCTCTGATAAGATATCCTCTGTCGCGGTTTATTTAAATAACATTCGGAACGATAATGACACATTAAATTGTGTTTGCTTGATTAAATATTGCTATAATAGATAATCTTATTATCTCTAAATCTTATATTAATATTACTATACTGAGATGAACACGCGACTATTTCTATTTAACTATTTTGAAGCCGTCAAAATTTTTACTATTTTCAAAATCTTATAACAATTATTATTCTTGGTTTTCTAATAATATTTTGGATATTATAATACAAATCATATTATGTTAATCTAATTATATTAATTATATTAGGGACATACACTACCTTAATTTTAGATTGGAACTCGAAAAAAAAATTAAAGTCATATCAGATAGGTATATCAGATATCCTTGAAATAAGTACTCCTTTCACCACATTATGTCACGGATCCAACTCGCCTGACCGCTTATTTTGAATACTGTTCTTCCATTCAGTCAAACCATTCATCAAATTAGTATGTTTCGGTTAGTTTATAATTATTGTTATTCATATCAGCTATATTAGGCCGTATTTAAAAATCGAATGACATGTCGAATTACTCTATTTATGTACTCAAAATTCGTATATGTTTGACACTGACATATCCAGCTTGCAATAACCATAATGGATTAAGATGTTTTAGAAATGAACTAATCTCAGTGCTCTGCGCTTGTCTCCTACAGCCCGCTATCCGAGAGGACTGTGTAGGTATAAACTATACATAAAGTGATGACGGTGTGCTGACTGCTGACGTCTGCAGCGTTATAAAGAAGGTCAAGGTCAAGACAACAGTAGACCAGTACCTATACCACCAGTACTCCCGATAGCGACCGAAACGATACGATATGAGGGCCAGCGAGGGCTAGAGATGGTCAGCTGACAGCGATGATCACATTACCATCAATGAACTGTAAGGTTGTTTGTCCTCTTACGGCGAATAAATATTGGCACTGGTTATTCCGTATGAAGGAATTGAAAACAGAATAGAATATGTAGGTATATATATAAAGTAATGGTGAATTAAATAATATTCGGTAGGTACTTTATTCATAATTTCGCTTTTGATACTTTAAAAGCACTGCACAGGTCTTGAAGATGATAGATATTTTTGGGCGATAATGACAACTTATTAATTCGTGCTAAATATTTTAATTTTAATATGTATGTAAGCCAAGTAAGTGTGGTCCCGTGGCGAACAATGTGGGACGTTGGCGTGTCACAATGTACATGACATTGTGACACGTCAACGTATGTCAAACTATTAATTACCTGCAGTCAAACTGCGTAAGCAGTTTTGCGGGGCATGGTAAAAAATAAATTGTAACTTACATGAAAAAAAAAATTTTCAATGTAAAATAAAATGAACCGTATGATACAAAATTTGAAAGATGCCATTAAGTGTTAAGATATAACGCACACAAGCATCTAATAGGAGCCGCAATAAAAAGCTATTATTCATAGGTAGTACGGTATCTAGTTGGAGCGCAGCGGACACCAATCCTTAATCTAAGTCCGCAAAGTTGTCATATTTTGGTATCATGTTTCCCTTGCATAAAATACAGAACAGATGTCGGGATAACATTTTCACAGATATTGTGACATGAACCAAGGTAAGTAATAAATATTGTAATATTTAGGTCTACCTAAGAATTAATTAGTATTATTAGTTAAAATTACTAAAAGAACTTCATTGCCTACATGTTTGTTTCGTGTCGTTAATGACGGAATGATCCTAGAATAATTCCTGTAAAAATATGTCTACAGATTTTAGTTTAATCTGTGATAAATCAGTCTGACATAAACATAAGTTACATAGAATAATTATTATGAATCTATTGTTCCTTAATCTGTTTGCATTTGCATTATATGTTATTATCTATCGCAGTAATATTATGTTCTAACAATAATGTAACAATGTTATAAAGAGGGTTAACTTGAACGTAGAAATAAGTCTTAGACTTAGTTCATATCGTCAACATGCCCACAAATCTAGGTATAATAGTTAACAAGTGCGTATGCTGTCGTAATCAAATAAATGAAATATTATTAGTAAAATACGGAAGAATCCAAATGTTGTGAGTTTTCTTGAGTGTATATTTTAAAATTATAATTTAAAAACATTTATCTTTAATCAACTTGACACGTGTCTCGACAATCTCAAGACTCAATCTCAAGAAACGTCGCAAAATTAGGATAATTTTGGATTTCCGCAAAAAACTCCTAATTTATTCCCTAAACCCTCCAAAACTTTGCAATGGAACCAGACTTCAGGTCAAGGCCTTGCATAAATATGTGATCGAAGCCAACAGGCAACGTCTGTCTGAAGTCACCAGACAATAGTACCGTGACTCCGCCCATAAGTCGGTTACTATTCCTTATATCTTGGAGAGTCCTATTTAGAGCTTCAATGCCTTTCTGATGGACCATAGTTCACTCATCCCATACAATTATTATGGCTCCTCGAAGCACTTGTGTCATGTCCAGGTTCAAAGGTAATTTGAAAGCAGAATTAGCCGTCTTGCCTCCATCAAGCAATCCCTCTTCTAAATGACTAAGTATAACAATTTTCTTATTTAATAATTTTATCATCGAAAGGCGTAGGTTTCAAAGGTATTTGAAATATAGGTACCTATACAAAAAATACCACTACGACTAACTTCATAAGACTTTCATTCAACCTTCCAACCCCCATTTCACCCCGTTTGGGGTGGGGGATTTTCATAGCATCATTTTTTCTTGCATTTGCCCTCTATAAAGAACCTACATTTCAAATTTGGAGTAGAAATAACTGTAGTTACAACTTTTCTATTCTAACTTTATCCCCCTATTTTACCACCCTTAAAAAGGGGTTTTCCAATATGACTTACACATATTTTTATTGTTTTAAGTTAATAACCTAAATCTCGATTTTCACGTCTCTTACTTCAAAAACATAGGACTTTCTTACAAACTTGGACCCCCCTTTCACCCCCTTAGGGGAGGAGTTTCTCAAATCCGTTTCTTGGCTGACACCTATCCTAGAAAGAACCTACTTTCCAAATTCCAAGTTTGTAGGCTTTGTAGTTTCTGAGATTTCTTGATGAGTCAATAACCGGTGGAAATCTCTTATAGTAGCTGACCCGACAGACGTTGTTCTGTTCATATTAAAAAAAACTCTTGCGGGTGGAATTTCGTAAAATCCGTTCTAAGCTGACCTCTACTCGGCGAAAGGAATATTCCTACCAAATTTCATATCTCTACGCATTATGGTTCCCAAGATATCGTGATGAGTGACTATATACGTGGAAATCTCTTATATATAAATAATAGAATATGTATATAGATATAGAATGTTATTACTATTAGCTGCCGGACAGATTTTTTTCTATCACAATTTTATAGTAAAAATTAATTAAATGTAACGGTTTTCAATTTTGTAGGCAGCAATTCTTCATAAATACCAGTGGGTGGCTCCTTTGCACCCGATGCCGGCTAGATTATGGGTACCACAACGGCGCCTATTTCTGCCGTGAAGCAGTAATGTGTAAGCATTACTGTGTTTCGGTCTGAAGGGCGCCGTAGCTAGTGAAATTACTGGGCAAATGAGACTTAACATCTTAGTCTCAAGGTGACGAGCGCAATTGTGGTGCCGCTCAGAATTTTTGAGTTTTTCAAGAATCCTGAGCGGCACTGCATTGTAATGGGCAGGGCGTATCAATTACCATCAGCTGAACGTCCTGCTCGTCTCGTCCCTTATTATCATAAAAAAAAATTGTTAATACTCATTGTAATGCTTTGTGGTATGCAATATTTTTTGTTTGGTTACTTGGCACGTAAACAAATAAAACTGACGAGTTTCCCAACGCGGGAGCAGGCAACATACAACTGTCCATGATAGCAGCATGGGTATTTCAGATTTACTTATGGTCATTGATCATTGGGATACGAGGTTGGTATCAACACTTGTTCGCCCTTACATTTTCCTTTTATAATTGTTGCTTCGACTATATTATTAAGTAAATTGACCTGTGTGGGTCGTAGCTGACTCCTGGTCAGGTAAGGTTTATGCCAAGCTTTGCCCGTCTCCGACCTGGTTACGTAAGAGCAGCTTAGTCTACCTGCGTGTCCTTAATGTTCAATACTTTGAGGCCTAAGGCTATATGTTGTACCGGCCTCTTGTTAATTCATGCAAATTATGAATTAAATCTATTCAGTAGTTTTTTATAGTTTTCGATAATCATATATAGAAAAACAACACTTTGAATTTTAATATTTTAAACCTTGACCTACAAAAACGAGAATGTTTAGAAGAGCCATAATGATATCAAATACCAAAAATAACACCCACCGAGGCTCGTATTTGGCAATACGATGTGTAATACTCTTAATTTGTATTACGTAACAGCTGGTAATGACCGTTAGGAATACTTTACGGTTGGATGACTTTATGCAACAAGTTGGTTTGCATAAACGGCCAACGTAACCTGTACGGAGTATAATTTCCAATCGCAACAGGTGTTATTTTGATGACCTATACATTCGATCAAATTGTGTTATTAAAGAAAAATATGACCTCAAAAAACGTTGTGGCGAAAGTGTATCTTGGGTGATTATATTTTATAGATAAATTTTTATTTCCAGGCAAAATATACATCCTGTGTTATTTTGCAGATTAAAACTATAGCAATTATAGGGCGATCGCTTATCGCTTGGTCCATTTGAAGACCACCTAATGATGTTTTTAGTTATGAGAGTATTAATGTAGGTAAAATTGTAGAAAGCTAACGCTGTTAAAAGGTGAAATTTTGACAGAGTATGTAAAATTACTGCCCGTGTAACAATCATTTAAAATCAAGATGGCGATTTCCAACAATAATAATAATATAATAATATCTTTATTAAAAGGTATGCACCTAGTTAAAATTACAATAATATATGTATAAAGTAAAATTATATAATACAATTAAATTAAATTAATTAAAATACAATACAATATGGCGGCTTTGTATAAAAGTAGGTATTTAAAATATAATGTGTTGGCAGTTGGTGTCATATTATGTTGTGGCAGGGAACAAAATGTTTTCCTTTAATTGCGTTATAAACCATAGTACATGGGGCACACTAAAAGTTTTGCACTTTTAGCTAATCAGAGCTATTTGAATTTCAAATGTTATATTTTTTGAAACGTTGCAACCTTTTTAGTAATAAAAAAAACAATTGGCGGGAAATCATTTGTCAACACACATCAAAGTTCTACGTACGCAAAGAAAATGGAATTAAGTCGAAAAGATTTTAGTGCGATGGGATTTTGGTTTTAGAAGTTCTCTCTCTCCGCAACACTGTGCCGCTCGTCTTCAAAATGCTTTTGGGAGAGAAGCACCTTGCTTGAGCACCGTGAGGCGATGGTTTGCTGAATTTGAGAGAGGTCGGGTTTCTTAACATGATGAATTTCTTGAAGGGCGGCCTTCAACTGCCGTCAACGAAAATAATGTGGCTACTGTTAAGCGGCTAATTGAAGAAAACCCGCGGATTACCTTTGAGACAGTTCGAGGACTATTGGGGATTGGTATGAGCCAAATTCAGAAAACTTTACACGAAGAATTGAAAGTTCGGAAAATTTGTTGTCGTTGGATCCCTCATGAACTGACAGCGGAGCAGAAGCGGGCTCGCGTGGAATGGTGCTCACAGATGCTAATGAAGTACGACCACGGACATTATAATGCTGTTTATGACATTGTCACAGAAGACGAAACGTGGATTTATTGTTTTGAACCCGAAAAAAACAGCAATTTTGTGAATGGGTGTTTGAAAATGAGAACAGTGAACAGAACAAAAGTGAGGCAGGTGAGAAACGTTGGTAAAAAATGATGGCATTTTTTTTCAGCTACGGGTTCCACATCCACAATTCCACTTGAAGATCAAAAGAGTGTTAATGACGAGTGGTATTCTACCATTTGTTTACCCAGAGTGTTAAAAAAAGTTTGCGAAAGACGACCAAAAACCGTTCTCCTACATCATGACATGGCTTCTTCACACACGGCCAAAAAAATTAATTCATTTTTAGCTTCTGAAAAAGTACAACTCGTCACCCATCCTGCACATAGCCCCGACATAGCACCGTATGATTTCTTTATTTTCCCCAAAATCAAAGATTTGATGAGAGGGTTCACTTTTACCAATTCCGAAGTGGCAGTGATAGCGTTCAATCAGCACGTAGAAAACATGCCTTTAGATCTGTGTTCCTCCTGTTTTAAAAAATGGTTCGATCGCATAAAAAAAATGTTTAAAATGTAAAAGAGAGTATTTTGAAAAGCAATAACCATAATATTTTGGTTATAACATGTTGTTTTTTTAAGTTACGCAAAACTTTTAGTGTGACCTACGTATAACAACTAAGTACATACCTATTACTGATAGGCTTGGAGAGTTCTTTATCAATAAAAAATCAGTTAATATTTTCAATAAAAAAAATTATATGCATTTGAGATTAGAACTTTTGTGAGTAATTCTCTTGCAATTTGTATTCTCAGTACAAATTTAATTTCGCAAAATCTAATTAGTTCATTTTTATGTATAACAGGAGTATTATTATGAGGGTAAAATTATTGTATAGGCATATTAAATATTATAGATACCTACTGTAGATTGTACAAACATATAAACCTATTTAATATTTCACGTTTTTCATTCTTAAGCCAGCTGATGAACAGAGAAGGTACTTATATCTTCGGATAACGGCTATATGTCCTAGTATCTTCTTCATAGGCTTTTTAAATCACAGTCATTAATACTTACTGAGATAAAAATAATAAAACCTTCGTATACTTCTTAAAAAAACAAGTAGTTATAAAATCCAATGAGGATTCCATCCACAGAGCATATTTTAGCATTACTTCGACGTAAAAGGGCATGTTACAAAATATTGCGGAATCGAACCCGTTCCGAAGTTATTAAATTATCTTCCGAGCAAGAATGTCACTGACTCTACAAGACAAGTATAACTCGCTTGAATTAAATACTCATCTTATACTTACGAAGCTCTTGATAACAGGAGCCATTTAATTTAGTCATGTTATTCGCAGGGTTGACAATCAAATAAAAACGAGAATAGTTTTATCATAAAATTACTTTAGTTGTATCCAGTTATGGCAATATAAAGTTAATGGCTTTTCCATTTTATAACTATGACGTTATTTATTTGCCATTAAGAAAACGAACTTTAGTTTAGTAGACTTAAGTGATTGTCGTTAAACTCACCTTGTACTCATTTTCTATTCTAAATTAATATAATTAAAGATGATTATTGCTTGTTTTTTCTCACTTGTAAAATTACTTTAATAAAATTCATATATTTAATGTATGTAGGTACATTAAAGTTGAGATATAGGTACATATGATTTCCTTAAAAAGAATCAAGTTAAGCAAGGGACATTAAAAATATATTTTAAATGGTTACCAAGTACTGTTGTATGCACTACATCTGCTTTTAGCATAAAATATAATTAGAAACGGAAAAATATACTCTAATTATATTTTATGATTCTACGATAATATGAACTAGTCAATTCCGGTAATCTTGTATGGCAATATTAGTTCTTCGCGCACTTTTTATGTATTAGTGGGCGTTAAATAAAGATCTCTCGGGTAAGATTGTATGTACAAGTTCGAAAAAAACTTGTCAAGTTTGACCCACACAATGTCTGTGCCCAAAAACTGTTGGTTTTGAAGTAGCCACCATGTATAAAGTAGAACCTATGTCGTTTGATTCAGATTTGTTTAATTGTTTCCATGTGATAAATAAAATAAAAAACAAAGACTTAAGACTTGAT
This sequence comes from Leptidea sinapis, assembly GCF_905404315.1. Lineage (NCBI taxonomy): Eukaryota > Metazoa > Arthropoda > Insecta > Lepidoptera > Pieridae > Leptidea > Leptidea sinapis. Next base: position 432,084 of record NC_066265.1, on the reverse strand, counting down.
TTAAACAACGTATTACAGAAAAACGAGTTTAGCAATGTAAACTTTAGATTTGCCATCTAAATTATTTCAGGAAGTAAAAAACCATCACAATATAAGAGGTAATTCAAAATGAATCAAGGAAAGCGTTTCTGCCATTTATATAGAAATGACATTTCAGACTGTGGTGGAAGATAAAAGATTTCAATGACTGTTTCGCAAAGAGGTCGATTTGAAAGCCATCCTCGCGCGAGCCTTTCAAATATATAGCTTCAAGAACCACATCTATCCAGTGCTTAAAGTTGAACACAGTTTGTACGAAGCGTCCCGTTTTAAAAGCGCTGATATAAAATATAAGAGTGTCGATTAGATTCAATCCAAACACTTTTTAACGGACTGCGAAAAAGTACTATTAAAATAGATATGAACAGCAACCAAGACACAATTGTTTGTTTATCTATTTATTAGCCACTAGCTGACCTGGCAAACGTTGTTTTGCCATATAAATTATATATGTAAACCTTCCTTGAGCACCAACGAATCTATTACAAAAGGTTTCATTGAGATTGGTCGAATAGTTTAGAAGTTATTAGGGAACATACAAACATACATTCTCTTTTATATATATAGATTAGGGTAACTAACAAAATACACTCTATACTTGCACACATTGTTTAAATGGTAAGCCCAATACGAGTTGGTCAATTTCACAGGCAACGTTGAATAATATCAGCGCAGGTTTGTGTAGGTTTTCTACGATGTTTTTCTTCACCATCAGAGCGTCAAGCGTACATAATTATTATTATGAATTCAAATTATCGAAAACACGTATTTGGCGGGTCGCTTGGAAATAAAGGCAGCTGGAACTGTTCACAAAACAGCTGGATCGATTTGATGCAATTTCATGCAATCGTCAAGTTCTGAAAGATAACAAAGCGTTATTAACTATGATATTTTATTACAACGTGTTCGTAACACATTTGAATTATTTTATTAATTTTAGCAATAGTTATTTTCTGTAAAAACTTTTAATTAAAGTCAAACTCTCATAAGTAGGTACAGAATGAACGGAAGACTATTCATTCAGGCTGAGATAAAGCGTACTTATACTTTGCTCAGACTTTACTTACGTAAAACTTAGTTGAGTGTAAATTTAACATAAACTTTCGTTTCGTTTTTATAGTAATTTGTCAGCTGATATTATGCTTAGCTTAATCTGAGACAGCTCAATGCAAAAGTCAAGTTCACGTTTTATCACATTCAGGTAAGTTTTACACAAGTTGAGTCTAAGTAAAGTTTAAGTACGCTGTATAGATCTCAAAATCGGAGTGCTTTAAAAAATAATGAACGCATTGTTCGCATATTAGGTAAACCATAGTAAACATTAATTTAACTGTTGTATGAACAGAAAAATTATTTCGTGGAATAGTGAATATTAAGTTAAGTCAGTGTTGGCAGCCCTAGAAGGTCGGCACTCGACAGGTGTGGAGTCCGTTAGTGTGCAACGAGTTCCGAAATGTTTCAACTGGTTTACTACGGCTACGTAGACGACGAGCGTTCATAAATTATTACAATCATACCTCCGCTGAATTATTTTACATTTTTATCAAATATTAATACAAAGTAACTTTCACATCGTTATTCCAGTTAAGATATTCTAGCATTGATGTTTAGTGCACATAATATGTTTAATTAATAAAAAATAGACCCCGAAGGCAATTGACACCAGTTACTTAATCTATGAAATAATATATCTCTGTTGTTTTTCGTGAACTCTTAAGCTTTGAACACATGACCGGATTTGATCCGGCCGAACCGTCGCAGGTTGACCAATAGTCTACTATTTCAATAATAACATTATTACCTACTACTGGTAGGTAATAATTGTCGTTCTGTTTCATATTCCCTTGAAAAGTAATGTGCAGTAGGTACCACCTTCGCTACGTGGTTTAAGAAGCTGATAGTGGTACCTACAGACTGGTGTCCAATATTCTACTTTTGCTTCGATAACTGTTGTCGAATCAGTAAGATTCACGATGTATATATATGTTTGGTTCCACGTTTGAACAAGCTTAGAATTTAATAAAATACCTCATACCATTAAAAATATGTACTTATTAAATTAAAACACTGAGGCTGGGTTGGATCATATTAACATTAACGTTAACATTAACGCTGGCTTGAACATAGACTGCGGAATGTGTTGATCGTATTTCTTGGCATTGCCAAAGTTAAAAAGTGAAATATCAAGTGAATATCAAATATTCCTTTGAAACTTTTGAAAGGTTTCTTGGAACATTAGCTTTAGCCGGCGACAATTGGACGGTTACGGTTAACAGTTAAAGTTATGACGTCATCTAAAATTGTCAAATGGTAGAACACATTTTTTGCTTAACCCGTAGATTAACATGTTTTTATTGGTAGAGTTAGTGGTGCAAGCCAGCCTAAGATGGAAAAGCATTTTAAACGTGGAAAAATTAAAAAGGTACTTATTCATCTAATTCCCCAAAAACTAAGATAATTTATACGTCTAGATAGACTGTGACAGCTGTTGATAAAACGTTAAAATAATAGCGGTGGACTGTTAACCTCTATTTCCAGCAACGCACGCACAATACGAAGTGACATATATATCGCGAGTGTAAGACGTAGCTTTTCGTGAACACAAAAGTAATAAACCTGGCCTGTTTTCATGCGTTGCCTAACAGCAAGAGTCTCTATCTGGACGTATAAATTATCTAAGCCCGAAATTTTACACAAGCATAAATTACATTTAATGACAACTCCACCAAATTACAATGTGTGTCCGTAAACTGCCAACGCCAGCGTGTACAGATGATCGATCATAACTGTCACCACTAAAGTACTTACATTTGACCCTTCATTGACTGACATTGACATTTCTATATTTTCAGATCCAACAAATACTTGCAGAAGTCTGCGATTACAAGAGTATGTGCCGTTGGAGGCTTTTTCATTTCCATACCAGTTTTTCTAACGGGTAAGTTTAAATTGTTATAAATTTTAAATATAAAAGTTAATATAATCTTTAATTTAGGAATCTGCAAAGATAACGCCCGCCTTTTATTATGTTGAGTTACCGTTTAAATATTCAACGGTATTTTGCTCTTTGCTGCTGGCGGTTTAAAGTTATATATGGGAGTGATATTATGTTTTGTTTTAAGAAAAAAATATGACACCTATCCTGTTTCTACATAAGCTAACGGCTAGATCAAATTTTAATAAAATTTACACAAGTGATGCCTACTCTCCGCCTCAAATAGTTATCTGTTACTTAATGTATGTATAATGATCTCACCTTCTACTATTGTTTCAGGAATCATTCTCTACACCTTCATCCAATTCCACTCGACACCAGCAATAGTCACCTCAGTCTTCATCGGCGTAGGGATTATTTTCTGTGGCTGTGCGATGGTCCACAACGTATTCGTGTGGCAAAAAGAGAAGACGAACCTGGTAAAGGCGTTCCGGAGTGCAGAGATAACGAGTATGAACACTTCGAATGGTGTTATCATGAACGGCCACTTGAACAACACGGGGAATGTTAGCTTTCATAGCATGAACTCTCCGTATACGCATCCCATAACGCTACTGCAGCAAGGTGGTCCGTATATTATTAGGTAAGTAAATAAATGCAATTCGTTTTTTTATTAAGAGAAGGCAATTGCCCATGGATATACGCATCACCAAGGACCAAGAGATGTCTATTAGCGCGTGCCTAGGAAAACATATGATTTTAAAAATGAAAATAAGTTATAGCGAAACAAAAGACAGACATACCTAAGATTCTTAGAAAGAGATGGTCTGCAGCTGGAAGCCCCAGCTAATCCTCTAGGAACTCCTAGTGCTAAAGTTGGTGTGTTACCGTCCTCTCGGTGTTTGTAGAATGAAATATGATTTGCGTTACACCGAGAACTTTGATGCGATGCGAGTAGGTCGTTGACTACTGATGAAATATATAAATTAATATGCGTATTGCGTGCGACAATTTTTGGTTACGGGACGAGAGTCTATTGGCATTTCTACAGGTCATCCGTCTGCACTATACATAGTTTTCCATAACAAAAAAATACTACAAAGAGAATAAGCAATTGCGGCGCAACCAAGATGTGTTGCCAACCTTTGGTTCAGAAAAATTTCAGCCAGAAATTGATTCCAAGGTGGCTGTGCGAGGCAAGAAATTTCTCGCTAATCGCGCCGTTGTAAACATGACGCAGGTGGAATTTCGCATTTGGAAATGGTGGAATTCGGCTGCTAGTGTCAACTGAACAACTCGTATGAGCAATCAACTTAGTTAATATAACTGTATACCTGAATAAATAAGAATATGGGTTGCAGCACAAACAAGGCGCTAGAGCTTTTTGTGCGTAAGGCTGCCCAGGCAAACTAAATACCTATATATGTAGGGCGACGATCATATCAATTCTTGGAGACCAAGGTTTTGGTCCTGCTTCAAAAATCACCAATCAAAAGTACCGTTTGCAAACTGAGACTGTCTGCTTGTGTTCCAAGCGTCTAAGAAAAGACAGATTGAATACATTTCATTGGTCGACCCTTTGTGGTGTAAGGTCAAATAGGAATTTCTCATCTAAATTGAAAATATACCTTAGTAAAAACTGCTTATATTCATTAGACGAATATTTTCAACTAAAAACTTGACTATATATTATATAATACTGCTAATAATCTTTTGTTAAATTGATATTATTGTTACTAATGATTTAGAAATGTATTTTATAAAATTTGCGTAACATCAATCTAACATGTTTATGCAAATAAAAACTTTTTATTTAGTTATACCTTTATCCACATGGAAAACTAGCTTAATCAATTTTATAGAATAGAAGGATTTACATCCTGATTATATATAATATCAGTCACTCGCTCACTTCCGCCTCGGCCATGTTTATATATCAGTCAGGATATGTGGTGCTTCTCTTGTTATTTATTTGTGCACTATAATCTATTTACTCAGTGAAAAAACAAGTGCAGTTAATTTAGAGTTAAGACAAGTTCACCCTCTCAGTGACAAAAGTAACAAATAAACTGATCACCGCCGTCCATAGACTTTTTGATCACCAGAGGAGCGGAATTTATAAGGTTGTCATATCGAGCTGGTACCAACTGACAGGGAAGATCCAAGTGCTTTCACTACCTGCTTTGATAACCGATCTGTGGATGAATGCACGAGTGATGGTAAAGGTATTTTTAATTTCGTGTTGTACTTCCAGACCGCCAACGAGTACACCGCCGGGTGAAGGGGCAACCACGCCGGGCGGGGGCATGCCGCCGGCGACCGTCGACTTGAGCCACGATACTCACGAGCTCAGCACACTGGTGTGAGTCGTGGTGTGTCGTGGCTCGAGCGTGGAGCGTGGAGCGAACTCACTGCCGACAAGCCAGAGTTCTAGTCAACATTTGTACTTGAGGCCAGAGAGCCTAGTTTTAACTGCCATGTCTACTCAGGAAGCGACCATTGATTTTGTGTAATGTTTTTTCTTTCAGTACAGTACTGGATATATAAGCGCTTAGCCACAAGTTGACGTGAGATTTTCAGTAATTCCCGTTCTATTATGATAGATTTTTTTTTAATGTTCGATAATTTGATAATAAAAACATTAATGCGCAGCGCCTCATTTCAAGTTCATGAATGTATGCCTTATTTTATAAACTCATGACCTTTACCGACACGCATTTCGTACAACTATTACTACTAACAATAATAGTGGGCTATGGTAAGTAGGTATGTGTTTTTTTGTACGAGTACGGAATTGTTTCAATTGTTGAGAAGTGAGAACACCTGCTCTGAATTTCGTCATCATTATAATTATTCCTTCATGAGGTTGTTTCATTAAAAACAAGAAATTACAATTAAACAAAGATAAAATAAAAAATAAATGTGTGTAGTTAAGAGCGCCCTTAAGAAGTTATTTTTTTTTCGACACAGAGAAAAACAAATTAAATATCATTTTGTACATTTCTCAAAAGATCATAAAATAAAGATTAAAATATACAATCAATCAATTCACATCAATTATAAAAAGAAATACTTCGAATAAGTTATAATAATTACTTTTAGTTTTATTTATTATATCTATTAACTACTCAATTAAAATTGGGGTAATAGCTCTTATTATAATCGTTATAAAATACGTGTTCTGTAATAATAAAGTAATATTTAACAACAAACTTCATGTTGCATTTACTACACCTATAATAATTATATGGCTGTGTGTGCAACAATACATACTTACATATTATTGTGAGGACCAAGTTTTTATTAGTTTTGTTAATGTGACTGTAAATAATAGTTGTAATAAGTGTTTTGCCAATAATAATTTATATTTAGTAAGTTATGAGTGCAGTGCCTACTTTATTATTAAGAAATACAATATTTATGTATATCTGGAATGAAATATGAATATATTTTATAATTCTATTGTATAAGATGTAAATAATTAATTAATAAGTATTGATTGTTTATTTGTATTATATACATACATACAAACATTTAACTGGATATTTTTATTATCTGTGGCGGTAAATATGTAGATGTTTATTTTCTACTTTGATCGTCGGCATCTTATATGATAATATATACGTCTACAAACACTGACACAGCCCGCTGTCAACACGTCAAAAATAATAGTAGCCAACTGTTAAGCTCGATTCTCAGCAACACACACACACTAAAACAAAGTAACATACGTATGGCGAGTGTAACACATATATCATGACACGCGCACTAAAGTAAATAAACCTGGCCCGTTATCATGCGTGGCCTAACAGCAAGAGGCTCTATGTAGACATATAAATGATGTAAGGTCGGTAGTGTAGCAATCATTTAGTGCCGGCCAGTTTATATTGTAGTTCTTTGCATCAAAATAAAAATTGCACAGTGTAGAGCTACAATGGTAATTATAAATAAGGCACGGGTCTCGAGCCCCTCAGTAGGAAACACTCAAAGCTTGATGGAAGAGAAGACTTTTAAGGCATCATCTGTATTTGAGACATGTCAGTTTAAATAATTTATGTTTTTATAAGTTACACAAGAACTAAAAATCACGGAAATTGTTATGAAGACACACTAAGTTAATTCGATGTTATGTACGGCCATGTTTAAAATCAAATCACGTGTATACTATGTATAAGTTACATCCCACCTGTGCGTTATTAATAAACACAATAATAGGCCAATGTATATTTGTACATAGCTACATTCAAATTATGTATGTAATTAATTTATTTTTAATTTATGACATACGCTATTTTAGTGACAATAAAAAATTATTTGAAAATAGTTTCTTTTATTTGTCGACTCTGCCCTTGTACTGGGCTTATATTATTAACTATGCTCACTTGTAACACCGAAAGTTTACTAATAATAGCTTATTTTTAAAGGTTCTTACTCATAAGAGCGTTATGTACTAGCGTTACCGCCGTGGCGGTCGACCGCAATAAAACCGCGTGGAGCTGTGGGACACATCAAACCACAAATTTAAAATGATAAAAATACATCGCAAGTTGTCTGAAAACTATCTGTCAAGTATTTATTTATTTATTAGAAAAGGCTTACCAACCAGACATACAATTAATAATATGACTACTTTAAATGTAACATTTCTTATATTTAATACTTATATATCTAACTTATAGGTATGCACAGCGTTGCCTTCATTTATTAATGTAAGTTAAGTAATACTACTACAATATGTATGTTTACTATTTCTAAAAACTATAATTTTATACATCCAAATTATAAGGGTTCAAAAGCGTATTTTTTAAAATTGCCAAATGTATTAAAATTTACATCTATACTACTATAACTATGGAATTTACTGTCATATAATTTTGAAATAAGTTGGATAGGTGAATTTGAGCCATAATTGTTTCTGAAGAATCGTACATGTACTGGCAGATATGTACTAATACGACAAGGATAAGGTGGTACAATATCCAATCTTAGATAGAAGTAATGGACAGTCTAATTGATTATTTAATAATTTATATAAGAAAAGAATTTGTAACGCATTTGTTCGCAATTCTAAGGTTTTCATATTGAATAATTTTAATTTGTCTTTGTAACTATAATATATAATAGTGTAATTATTAGTGACATAACTCAATTTGGATATAATTTTTTTGAACCGACTCAATCCTAGTGATGTACTTTTTGTAATAGGGGCACCAGACTACCGAATTGTATTCAACCTGAGATCTTACAAGGGAATAGTATAGTATTTTAAGCGTAGGAATTGATGTAAAAGCCTTGGTGTTACGTAAGAAAAACCCAAGCATTGTAAAACTTTTGTGAGCTATTTTGTCAACATGTCTATCAAATCTCCCCACCAAATCATTGATATAGTTTATTTGATTTATTTGTATGCCATCAATATGATATTTACTCTCCAATTTCTTTCGTTTCCTAGAAAATTTTATAAAATGACATTTGGACGCATTCAGTTCCATCAAATTATTTTTACACCATAACATTACACGATGGATATCATTCTGTAGTTTCGTTTGATCCTCTGAACAAGTAACCGTACGATATATTTTTAAGTCATCTGCATATAACTCGTAATTTGATTCTTGAATACTTTTGGAAATATCGTTTATAAACAGTGTAAACAATAATGGTCCCAAATTAGAGCCTTGAGGAACGCCAGATGTTTGTTGAAATTATCTAGATTGATACCCACTTATTTTAACTACTTGTGGTCGATGAGCTAAATATGATTCTAACCATACTAATACACTTTCTGAGAAGCAGTATGCATCTCTCAGCTTCTTTATTAGCAGGGTGTGGTCGACTTTGTCAAAAGCCTTACTAAAATCTGTTTACACAGCGTCAACCTCCTTATCATTGCTCATTTATTACAGAATCAGTAAAACACAACAAATTTGTAAGGGTTGATCGTTTTTTAACGAAACCATGTTGTTTTTCACTTATTAAATGTTTAGTTTCCCATGAGATATGGGAACAGACAAAAGATTCAAATATTTTGGCAGGAGTACTTAGTACAGTAATTGGTCTATAATTTTTTATTTCCGATTTATTACCCTTCTTGAATATAGGTACCACCTTCCCTTTTTTCCATTCACTTGGAAATATACCATCCCTTACAGATTTATTATATATTATTGTTAAAGGTATCGATAATTCCGCAGCACAATTTTTATAGAATACGGGAGGTATACCATCAGTTCCCGCACTTTTATTAATGACAAGAGACATTAACTTATTTTTAACTTCTGTTTCGCTTACCTGTAGGTGATTTGTACTATTTTTATAAAATCTTGATGTAATGTAAACCTTTTGTGGTGATACAATTTTTGATGTGTTATTATAATATATAGATGAAAAGAACTCAGCAAAAAAGTTAGCAATCTCAGTGCCATCGTTCGATGAACTATCGTTTAATTTCATTAAAGATGGAATTACACTAATTGTATTACCTCTTTTAGATTTTATGTAAGACCAGAACATTTTTGGGTTTAATTTTATATTATCTTCTATTTTTTTTATATATTTTTCATAAGAACTATTTATAAGCACACGAGATCTTTCTTTTAATAAGATAACTATATTGTAGTTTGACCATTTCATTCATATATTTTTTGTAGCGTTTTCGTATCTTTTCTTTCTCATTCAATACTTGAGTAAGGTTATGTGTGAACCAGGGAGCGTATTTATAATTTCGTTTGAATTGTTTAGGAACATGTAGTTTTATAAATTTATGTAAAATGGAATAAAATTTCGTTACCATAGCATCTATATCCATACAGCTACTTAATTCTGACAACCAGTTTATCGATGAAATTTCACTTTTTATTAATTTATATGCACCCTTGAAGAAATTAAGAGAATTTTCACGGATATTATTTTTTTCTTTTAAATAACTCATTGGAAGCAGGTCTAATGATACATTTAATGGTGGATGATGATAATCTGTTCTTGAGATAGCATCTAATGTCTCCACTACCGTCACACTCTTTATGTCTGACAGCACCAAATCTAAAACTCTACCATTTTTATTTAACACAGAATTAAATTGTTTACTATTACAAAAAGCCATGTGGTCAATCAAAGAGGTACCTATTAGAGTTTGAAAATTAATGGGTTCCAGAAATTTATTATCGCCCTCTCTGGTCCATTTTATAAAACTCATATTAAAATCCCCGATTATCAAATGTTTCTTAGATTCATTTACAGCAATAGATGATTTCGAGAAAAAGGCCTGAAGAACTGTTTTTTTTTCAATAGGAGGAGACATATACGGCGCATAAGCTTAATTTGTCAAACCCATTAGCATTTTGAATCTCTAATTCTACCCATAAGTCTTCAGCAATACTTTCAAAAGAGGTCATTCTATGAGATTTAATACATTTATGTACGGCAATGAGAACACCGCCACCATCCCTATTACTATAAGAAGAATTAGACTGCCTATCACGTCTATAAATCTCATAGCGATCGTCAAATATTTCTCCATCATATATATTGCTATTGAGCCAGGTCTCATCATATAATTATGTAATAATACGTTTTTATTAATCTCATCCAACTTAGTTCTCATTCCCCTTATATTTTGGTAGTATATATCTAATGTTGCATTATTAAAAAAATTTAAAATCTAAACAGAACGGTGAGAAAACAATATAAACAAGTATTTTAAAATCAATAAGAAAATTATTTAAATAACTTTTCCAGGTGTTCCGGGCTCAAAATCGTCTTGGAGGGGGAATTTTCGTCTTTACGGATAAATATTTTACTGTCTCTTACCCAAACAAATTTATAACCGTTTTCTTTGGCTTTCTTTCGAGCATCAGCGTGCAAGGATTTGTTGGCTCGCGTCAAGTGTTCGTTTACAAATATTGGCACTTGGGGACCAGCAATGCCCAATAGCGTTGAGGAGAGTTTAGAGTCTTTGTGTGTCTTGTTATATAATATAACAGCTTCAAGTAAATTGTCGCGCATTAATTTGTTAGGCAGCTGACATAGAAGAGCTCTTGGCTTATTTGATTCACAATTATTCTTAGCAACTCTCGTAGGAAATAAAATATCCTTTGATGATGAAAGGTTAAACCCAACTACGCTACAGAGTTGTTCTACAATTTTCTTTGTATTTTCGTTTCTATGTTCCGGGATTCCAATAATTTCTATATTGCTTTGTCGCGAAATTTGCTCCATAGACCTAATTCGAGATTTTAACTGGCTTACGGTTTTTTTTTTTCGAGAGGAGTACATTTACGTATTGAAGACCCCGAAACGGTGCCCATATGTCGGGCTCGGGTGTAAACACCCCCTACCGACTAAAAACCTCCTCTGTGCTGATAGCCCTGAGGGCTTTTACAGCGAAGCCGGGCGGGGGCCTTGGAGGCCGAAAATGTAGCTCACAGGCGCGCGGCGTCTCGGAAGGAGAACGAACCTCGGACCACCTGCTCACTAAGCTGGATGGAGAGAAGATCACTAACGATCTTATATATCTGTTAGTCCAGTGGACTCTAGGTTTGACGAGACTTCGCACTCGCCGGCGAGTGCGGTGATATATGTATGTAAGTATGTGTGAGTGTATATAAGTGTGTGACTATTTGTGTGTAGTGTTATTGTAGGTGTGTGATTTGTGATGTGAGTGTGAGTGGTGTTAAACGATTACAGGACGAGGACTATCTCGTCGCGCTTCTATCAAAGTGTGTGAATCGTATTATATTAGGTTGTGGCCGCTGCAAATCGTCAAAGTGACGAGTGGCAGCGGTTTGATGTACACGGCCGCGCCTACGTCTTCGAGGGCGGTGTGGTTGGTTTGGTGTCGGTGTTGGTGATGGTGCTGGTGTCGAGTTCGCGATCGTAATATAGTCGTCCGGGTCGACTAGTACGTGTCGAGGTCGCCTCTGTTTATTCAGACTGTGGTCTAGAGGAGTGTAAGCACATGCCTCTCTCACCAAGATATTAGGGTGCTCGGCCACCTTATCAAAGTAGCGTCGTGATATCTCCTTGAAATGTTGAGCGATGGTCGGCAGCTCAAGATCGCGATGGAGATCTACGTTACGAACGAACCACGGCGCTCCGGTGGCCGTGCGCGTGATTCTATTTTGAACCACTTGCAAACGCCGCAAGTGGCTCGGCGGCGCGTGGGCAAACACGATGCTTGCGTACGACATAATGGGATATACGATGGTCTTGCACAATGTCACCTTGTGTCTGAGCGGTAGTTTGCTTCGCTTGCACACAAGTGGATACAGGCGGCTAAGGACAAACCGGGCTCTATGCAAACCGTGGTGATATGTTTTGCGAAGTTCATGTTACTGTGGAACGTAACACCTAAATATTTGTAATGTTGGGCCCACGGAATAGGGGTCCCATATAATTTAACAATAGGTATAGGGGCCAAAGATTTTCTTTTATTAGTATAACCAAAGAGTACCGCTGCACTCTTTGAGGGATTGACTTCAATCCGCCATTTTCTGAACCAGTCTCCTAGTTCATTAACGGCGGCCTGAAGCACTCTTGTATGAGTCGCGAGGCGCCCCCGAGTGGCGCCATAATAAAGAGCCGTGTCGTCCGCGTATTGTGCGATTTGCACTTTCTGAGGCTTCGGGAGGTCACTCGTGAAGAGTGAGAAGAGGGTCGGGGACAGAACTCAGCTCTGAGGCACTCCCGACCTGATAGGTCGGGGCGTGGATAACGTGCCTTCTTCTCGATAGCGGAAGCTTCGATCAGTAAGGTAGGCTCGTATGATGCGCACGAGCCTGTCTGGCATACCCAGTTCATACAGCTTAAAGATTAAGCCGTTATGCCATACCTTGTCGAAAGCTTTCGTGACATCGAGAAATACGGCCGCTGTAACTGTACGGTATTGGATTCGTTTAAGAATATACTCAGTGAGTCGGTGGGCTCGTTGAGGACACGAGTGAGCAGTCCTGAAACCAAACTGCTCTGCACTTCTGCTCCGCGATATAATATTTGAGGCGCGCGAGAATCAGACGTTCGTATAGTTTACCTAAAGAGTTAATTAAACTAATGGGTCTATAACTACTGGGACAAGTTTTACGTTTACCAGGCTTGGGAATACCGATAACAATCGATTCCTTCCATTGTTCGGGGAACGCGCAAAAATCGCTTACGGTATCACATAGGGTGTCTTTTTCAAAGCGGAGAGATGATATTTCCGTAGTTTTGGAATTGACAACTTCTAATAATTCTTCGTATTGATTATTAAGAACTGTGGTGGAATCCTTTAGTTGTTGTAACTGCTGTTTAATTGGTTCCAACTCGGAAACCAGAACCTCCCGAATAATACTCGGTAATTCCTTCGTAATTACGTCGATAATCTAATTCTCAATTTTACTTTTAACACTTGACGATATAGTAGAATTGGTTGGCTGCGTTTCTATAGACACTGTGGAAGTGCTATTTAAATTACATTGTTTAGTGATTGGGGAGCAACTGGAACATATCCACTGTGATCGTGACTTTGTATCATTATTATTATAACCAACACATTCAGAATGGTATTGGTTATTGCATTTTGTACACTTCAAACGTTTTTGTGTAACAAGAATAGTTACCGAACATTTTGTGCATAAAGGCATTACGGAACTTTATGTTATGTAAGTAGGTAACTTGTACAAAACGATTCATCAACCACTTAGTTCAATAAGTGTATGTCTCAGATGTAACTCTTATTAATATATTATTAGTATATTTACATCACTTACAGTTTGCTCATCCAGTATAAAACCATATACGCCCGTGTGTCATATGCCTTTATCGCCTCAATCCTTATAGTGGAATGCAATTGTTAGCACTTTTTTATACCTCAGTCACTTTTTGAATAATTATTCTCTTAAATACTTAGCACAATACTTTAAATTCACTTATTTTAACTATTTAACTGTTCACGTTTTAATCAAAACATTTATTCGGTCCAGACTTTATCCATTCATACACAACTTACAATAATTTAACTGTCGATATACCGCGTTTAAATAATTTTATTTTAAAGAACTTGTGTACGTGTGTATTGCGAGAGTTACTTACTATCTTATACATATAAAATCAAATATAATATTTAACCATTAACTTGATGGATGAAAGTAGGTCGTAACTCGGATCCTCTACTATGACGTCATAGCGACCTGCAAAAAGTTTTCTCCAAACTTTTATTGTTCGAGGAAGATAGCCATACATCCCAATGTAGCCATATTGCTTATTGGTTAACGAGTATGTCGCAGCATAAAACCTTGCAATATATGCCTCACAAGTAGTGTTGGAACTTTAGTTCAATGAGGTACTTTGTGTTTTAACACAGACCTGGGGAACACCAATCTGGTTTAAAAAAAACAACAAACACAAAACTTAATGTATATTTATTTCATGTTTGGATTTTAAACTTTTAAGTGATAGTTAAAATTATGTAGAAAAAGCTGCCTTCATTTGTCGTTCCCGTTTTGCTTTGACCTGCAATCGAAATAATAATAAAATTCAATTACGTTTTATAACACGGAACAGAAAAAACTAGTGGAAGTGGCTTGAGGGCGTTACCCTGTCGCCACTATTCTGTATATCTACAAATGTACCTACTCGAGGCTCAAGTGAGACCAGTCATTTGATGTCAAGTGAAGCATAACTATCTTTTTAAAAAAATACAAATATGCCTTATTGTGCCATTTCGGACTGTAGAAATCATAGACCCGATAAAAATATGTCCAACGAAGGAATTTCCTATCATCGGTGTTCATAATTTTCCGATTTAAATACAATTAATATTTTTTATGTGTAGTGCAATTTATACAATTATAAATGTACCCTAATACTATGACGTATGGTTCATTTACCTTTACGTTTAATCTATGTAACTTATGTGAGAATAATTAATGTAAACAATAAAAATATCTCGCTACTCAACAAGTGCATGCATGAACATATCGATATAATTTTATCGAAACATTTTATCTTTATAAATTGAATTCAAGTATTGCTCTTTTCCATGCATCATGCGATAAGGATGTAAGTAAGTAAAATGTTATAATATGGTTGTGGTAATTAATTGTGGACAAAAGAGACTACGATGAATTCAAATTATAACCCAAACTTCATAATGGTCCATCGTTCTTACCTGTGTTGGGAGCTTGCGCTGACAAACTTTCAGCTTTTATAAAATAACGTAGGTCTGGGGTTCACGGGCTCTTAGACTATTATAATTCTTTGCTGTTTTATCTTTCTCCATTCTTAAAATATCAGTCGGATACACAGGGAGCGAGACATGTCTGACGTCACTAATATGGCGGGCGGCCGTTGTAGCAACTTGCTAAATATATACATCGGGTGTTACCGTTTCATGCCCTGGTAGAGGCCGGTGTAGTAGCCGCTCATGTACCAGCCCAGCAACATGGAGGAGAGCGCCTGGTCCTCGGACGCGGGCGGGCGAGAGGCCACGTGCAGCGGAGGAGGAGGCGGCAGCGGCATGTCCACACTGCCCAGCTGAATGTTATTTATAGAGGTTTTAACCATAGGTCACAAATACGATTGCAATACTAATTTGTTATAAAAAACATGACAATTATTTATATTTTCAAATTTAAAATCATAGTTTCATTATCTGTATGTCACGTGACGTCACTATAGCAACACCCCAACGGATACGGACTATGAAAGGCCATTTCTATTTGTTACAAATAATCAATAAGGACTGTACCGCACATTTGACGTCATCACGATAATGGCGGCTCCCTTTTTGGCGCGATATTTGTTTTTTAAAACAATTTTCTAAATGCGTAAAGCAGAATTATTTTGTGGCAATAAAAATACCAGTTGACTATCGAAACTTTACGATCATTTTTGAATATACATATTTAAAAACAATTGAAGTATGTATTTTTTTTAAAAATGTACCTACTGCTACGAGTTTTCACAACACGATCTAATACAGTCTCGTGATACACTTCCGATACTGTTCACTCCGTTTTAACAAAAATGAAGCTTTGTAACCTTGATAAGACAATCCCAACCAAACCATGACTTACGCTGGATGATAATCACGTACTTTTCCGACTACTTGCGTAGGATCTTTGAAACTATGAGTAAATAAAACGGTACAGAGAGTAAGCTTCATACAACCACGCGAAATAGTTGCACTTTGTTTAGTGTACTGTATGCATGAATAATACGAGAAAAATAAAAATGTATCATATTTTAACTATGCCAAGGACTACAACTGGTAAGTAAATATTTGATAATATTTATGTTTGTATGACCTGAAAGTGAACATATTTTCATTTTGCTGCGGCTCTTCGAACGTGTATATTTTTCATAAGTGAAAAAAACTTTCACCCGCGTATCGGTACAGCAAGCATTTTGATCAAATCACTCTATTTAACCTAATTATTATGTTAAGATTAATTCAGGGCACGTCCTCTACAGACACTGAGCTTGGTACTTATTGATGATTAAATTAATTTTGATTAAATCGCAACTAATTTCGCCATTACTTGTAACAGGTAGAAATTGAGATATATTCTGATATATGACCACTCTGTTATAAGTATACTAAAAATAACAAAAATAATATTAACTTACATTTTTAAGAATGGATATATCCGGCATGGGCATGTCTGACAGTGTGAAGCTACTTCGTTTTTGTTTACTTTTCCCTTTACGATTTCTTTTTTGTTGCTGTGACACACCTGAAAGTTAACAAATAGCAAAATGTAGGTACAACTTTTTCGTTTAGATGTTTATGTGATAAGTTCCAACGTGGAAAAAGACCATGGTTCACGGTTGTAAGGACCATGAAGAATTGATTGCAAGTTTCAACCTTCTTTTGTGACGCTTGAAACTCGAATGGTGCCATATTATTTGGGCTATGATGGGCTAAGTTGTGGACAGTGTAGCCCACGTGCTATCAACCTCCCAAGAATACGACGTGCGGCCCGAGCGAGTATTCCCCGATTCTGGCAGAGTCGGTTTTTAAAAATGTTTTGAATATCGGCACAGTCGGTAAGACATAAATCGATTATCACCAAGTAAACACGTGCATCTCTAAAGTAAACGGTCGAGTCTACAGTTTCAGATTCTCTCGTGTAATTGTTTGATCACAGAGAGCAGTTCGTATTATTTCCGCGCCTGAAAGTGTGGCGCTGCTAGTCAAGTCGACATTAGACAATACGTATTTGATAATCTCAACACTGAATCCTTCTTCTACTGATCCTAATTAGGAAGCCGCTCAGAATGTTGAGTTCAATCAATTATTCTGAGTGGCACTGAATCGAGATGGACAGGGCGTAACTATCATTAACCATCTGGTAAAAGTAGTAGGGATTCGCCGGCTCACAGTAGTAGTGGGGATGAGCCGGTTCTGCCTCCCCGGTTCTGGCTCACTTGTTCGTGATGCCTACTAAAAAAAAAAAAAAAAGAAGTTTGGTGTCAAACTGGGGGTTTTGATGTATTTCCGAGCGATTGCGCTGATCCGTTTTTCGATATCTCTTATAGTTTCAAAGTTAGCTTTTTAAGTTAAACAGATCCATACTCATTACTAATCAGTGGTAATTAACCTAATGATTGGTGAGCGCCTCAATGTGAATTCTATGAATGTGATAGATGTAATTAGTAAATTACCTCTCATTCGTTACTAAGATTAAAACGACAGTTTTGTGCTGTGTGTCTTATTTATGTTAAAAGATTATAAAAATAAAGTATATAATAAAACATCGTTGCAGATTGTATCATTTTCAAAATATTTGATGAAATCATTCAAAATCTTCTTATTAAACTCAAAGTATAGATACATTAAACAGTACTCGCTAAATATACTGCGTCAAATAAATTCTTTACTCTTGTAGTATTGTAGATATACATTCTGCAATTGCTTTGTAAAAACCTCGGCTGGAATCCCTAAGCTGGACGATCATATGAATCGAAGTATTGTCCCATATCATGTTCATCAATGTGTATTGTAACAACCCAGTGAGAGCCTGGCTTATTTTCACTATCTATATCAAGTCAAGTGAAAAAAATCTTTATTCACTGTAAAACATTATAAGTTATTTAGTGCAAGTCAGGTTGAAGTACAAAAGTTACAATGGCATACAACAATATTCATTAACAAAATTTAGAAAATTAATTCCAACTATCTTTATCATTCAAATAATCTTTCACATTATAATAGGCCTTGGATGTTAATTTATTTTTTACGATACATTTAATTTTTTTAATAGGTAAGATTTTACTATCATTTGGGAGTTCATTATAAAATATAACACAATCCACATTAAAATATTAAGATATTTAATTTTACGGAGCCTAGTAGATGGAATTGCGAGTTTATGTTTGTCTCGAGTACATTATGTACATCACTGTTCTTTTTAAATTGACTAATATGTTCATGAGCGTATAGGAGGTTCTCGTATATGTACTGGCAGTGTAATGTCATAATATTAATTTAACTAAACTTTTCTCTTAATGAACCCCTTGAACGCATTTTATATATTGCTGACAATGTAACAGGGCGTAACAACGTATATCGACTATCGGTTTGCTGCGTAAATATTATTTTGAATACTGAGATCAATTTTCTTCAAATAATTCTGAATCTCGATTGTATTCAAATTAGTTTAGAATAAGCTCTTGTCAGTTGAGGGATTGAATATTTATGCGGTTCATGTATTTTATTCATGTATTTAAAAGTTATTGTGTTACAACTTACAATAAAACAAAACATCATTTTATGTACTTATATTAATTCAAAATCATAAGGCAATATAGTAGTAAGTTTAACCAAAAATAATACACAGCCTTACAAACGATCAAACATAAACATAACTGCGGTAATCTATGGAAATATTGTGATTTTTATCAATTTTATTGTATAAGAGCTTATTCAAAACGAACTTTGGTTTTTGAAATATGTAACTTGAGTTAAATGATATAGCTCTTTGTCATTATCTTGATGTAACAAATTTTGAGATAAATAAAATAAACTTTGGTTTCTGTGATTACTTCCTTTCGTGAATATATCAACAATCCGACAATCAGACTTCCTCATCAGGTCATCAATTATTATTAGGATTAGTTTAAGATTTCCGTCAAACATATTATAGAGATCAGGCAGTTATATCTTGAAAGTAATTAACATGGTTGAGATTTTATAAAGGTTGCTATATATCATCAAAGCATCAAGTGATTTAGATAAAATTTGTGTCACTGACATCATTAAAAAATTTTATAAAATTATTTGCGAAAACTGATTATCCTCATCCACACACAATGCAACTTCAACTACAAAAAAGGTTTCAAATAATATAATGAGACGATTTATTGTCAAACAACCATTTATTGATTATATTTCAATATAATAATTTATAAGTAAACCAAAATACAGTACCTACATCGTAACTTACTCCACAAGTTATGTATCTAATCCTATTCTTTTCAAAAAAATTAATTCAACCTTAAAACTTATATAATATTTTTTTATTTTATGATGACTCCAAGCTAATGTATCAATATAATTTGCTTAGATATACCGTTTGGTATGACAAACTAGATTTATTTATTCGTTGAACAATATTCATTCTTATTTTCAAATAGGCATATCTTTTAATTTTCCATTTTCATATACTTACTTAGTTACACTTTTATTAAATTTGAATGTGAATTGTCCAACAACATCTAATGCATGCGTTTACATCTAAGTACTAGGAATTCATTAAATATGTTAACTTTGTTTTCATCTTTATAATTATGGTACCGCACTCTATTAATTGACTTTTGGATAGCAAACAATTTTTTCTGTAATCAGAGGTTTAGAAACGCAAATGTAAATCAAGTTTTATATCCGTGTAAAATTTTTATATATCAGTGTACAATAATTTTAATTTATTTTGAAACTTATTTAACTAGTGAAAGTCATTGCATTAGAGTTTTAGAAATATTCAATATATAAAATCCCAAATTAATAGGTTTATTGAAGAACAATTTAGTTTTTCGTAATTGAACTGCAACCAAATTCTCATTTTAAAATAGATAAACTGTGGAATTCTATCTTGGCAATTAAATCTTGTACAATTTTACATTTACTCTTTTTTCAATCTTTTCCATTGTTCTTTATACACTGATTTATTCATTAATTTATAAAAATATTTTCGAAATGAGCTGTAGGTAGCTTGTTTATGCATGTTCCTATTTAAATCTATGTAATATTGTAACTATGAGCTTTGTTTGAATTTTAAATTTCTATCAATATTTTGTAATTTCTGTGTGAAGGGCCCATATTGGCACACCTAAAGTTCTTTACCCGAAATTGTTCTTCCTAACTATTTGTAATCCGAATCATCATTCTTCCTAAAAATTTTCATCCTAAAGTTTTCATTCATACTATTTGTAGTGCTACCGGCGATGCTCATATCACTGATGTTTCCAAAAATTGTAAATAATAACATCATTAATGTAAATATATTTAAACTCCTACTGTTTTTTATCATAACGCTTTTATCCCTAAACATACTCACCATAATATTTTCACTCATACTCAGAATGAAACATTTACCAAGTGTAATAAAAAATATATGTGGGTAGAAGATTATATTTATAGTTTCAATGATTATTATTTTAGCTTGGTATACCTATAATCTTTTATCTTATTTAGATTTTGTTTTCTGAAATATTACTATAAATAATGGGTGTTGCCCGGCTCATATGTATTTATGTTCTAACTTAACCTAACCTACCTTTAGTTTCTAGAAAAGGATATGGTTATAAGATCTAGATTCTGTTTTCTGAAATATAACTATTAATACTAGAGTGAAAAGAAAATACATCGACAAAAATGATAGAATTAAAAATATATTGAACATTTGAAAGCTATAGCCGCTAATATTAAACTTATTTAATTGAAATGTATATATGAAAACATGTATTTAACTACTTGTACCATGGTACTATTATTCTTATATGTTATACCTACATGTTATGTGAAAACAAAGTTAGGCAAAATTTGTATATATAATATTGATTATTATGAATAAAAAGAAAGCTAAAAAATCATTATTATTTGGAAAATTTAGTCTTAAAGTTTGAAATTGTTCTTCCTTCAAATATTTGACAAGTTTGTCTAAACTGAATGAAAAAAGTTTAATCGAATCAACATATTGTCAGTTGAATTTTACGATTATTTAATTTTATAGTTTTTGTGAATGCCTTGTATTTTTCTTACGTTTGTGGAATAATATCAATTACTTTTTCAATAGAATTTAATGCATGAACAACGGAAAAGATATTATTCAAATCATCTTACTAGTAACATCTGTAAAAATAACGTAATGCAATTATATAGTACTTTAAAAAACGTCACAGTTAATGAATCAGCTTTTTGTAATAGAATAACTTCATATTAAATTAAGAGTAAGTAAATCTTACCAATTACAAACATTAGAATCACCAGAAATGTTTTTGAACTCTATCAAAAATGATTTGATATCTTTATTATTATTATATCCGTTTGTTACATAGGTACGTTTTTGAAGTTTTCCTCCATCCAATTCGGACATGATTTAACCATTCATCAAAACCATGCTTACACACAATTTTTTTAATTTCCATAAAAATACTTGTGTCGTTATACGTAAACTTTGACTCCAATGATACTGAAAAGATTTTGCAAACTTAGTTATTGAGTACTTATTGTAAGATGAAACTCAGTATTTAAGAAATCAAAAGTAATTTTAAAAAAGAAAAAAAAAATCCTCACCGTACATTATAGTGCAACTACATTTTTGAAATTAAGATTCATTAGGAATAATTTTATTTCTTGACAAAAATCAGTGTGCAGAATAAAATTAACATAAAAATTTGTGAGCAATCGAAGAGATTCCTCAAATTGATATCATACCATTTTTGATAGAGATATTTCAGAACCAAATCCTTTTCTAGAAACTAAAGGTAGGTTAGGTTAGGTTAATCTAGATTCTGTTTTCTGAAAAAGATTTACTTACTCTTAATTTAATATGAAATTATTCTATTACAAAAAGCTGATTCATTAACTGTGACGTTTTTTAAAGTACTATATAATTGCATTACGTTATTTTTACAGATGTTACTTGTAAGATGATTTGAATAATATCTTTTCCGTTGTTCATGCATTAAATTCTATTGAAAAAGTAATTGATATTATTCCACAAACGTAAGAAAAATACAAGGCATTCACAAAAACTATAAAATTAAATAATCGTAAAATTCAACTGACAATATGTTGATTCGATTAAACTTTTTTCATTCAGTTTAGACAAACTTGTCAAATATTTGAAGGAAGAACAATTTCAAACTTTAAGACTAAATTTTCCAAATAATAATGATTTTTTAGCTTTCTTTTTATTCATAATAATCAATATTATATATACAAATTTTGCCTAACTTTGTTTTCACATAACATGTAGGTATAACATATAAGAATAATAGTACCATGGTACAAGTAGTTAAATACATGTTTTCATATATACATTTCAATTAAATAAGTTTAATATTAGCGGCTATAGCTTTCAAATGTTCAATATATTTTTAATTCTATCATTTTTGTCGATGTATTTTCTTTTCACTCTAGTATTAATAGTTATATTTCAGAAAACAGAATCTAGATCTTATAACCATATCCTTTTCTAGAAACTAAAGGTAGGTTAGGTTAAGTTAGAACATAAATACATATGAGCCGGGCAACACCCATTATTTATAGTAATATTTCAGAAAACAAAATCTAAATAAGATAAAAGATTATAGGTATACCAAGCTAAAATAATAATCATTGAAACTATAAATATAATCTTCTACCCACATATATTTTTTATTACACTCGGTAAATGTTTCATTCTGAGTATGAGTGAAAATATTATGGTGAGTATGTTTAGGGATAAAAGCGTTATGATAAAAAACAGTAGGAGTTTAAATATATTTACATTAATGATGTTATTATTTACAATTTTTGGAAACATCAGTGATATGAGCATCGCCGGTAGCACTACAAATAGTATGAATGAAAACTTTAGGATGAAAATTTTTAGGAAGAATGATGATTCGGATTACAAATAGTTAGGAAGAACAATTTCGGGTAAAGAACTTTAGGTGTGCCAATATGGGCCCTTCACACAGAAATTACAAAATATTGATAGAAATTTAAAATTCAAACAAAGCTCATAGTTACAATATTACATAGATTTAAATAGGAACATGCATAAACAAGCTACCTACAGCTCATTTCGAAAATATTTTTATAAATTAATGAATAAATCAGTGTATAAAGAACAATGGAAAAGATTGAAAAAAGAGTAAATGTAAAATTGTACAAGATTTAATTGCCAAGATAGAATTCCACAGTTTATCTATTTTAAAATGAGAATTTGGTTGCAGTTCAATTACGAAAAACTAAATTGTTCTTCAATAAACCTATTAATTTGGGATTTTATATATTGAATATTTCTAAAACTCTAATGCAATGACTTTCACTAGTTAAATAAGTTTCAAAATAAATTAAAATTATTGTACACTGATATATAAAAATTTTACACGGATATAAAACTTGATTTACATTTGCGTTTCTAAACCTCTGATTACAGAAAAAATTGTTTGCTATCCAAAAGTCAATTAATAGAGTGCGGTACCATAATTATAAAGATGAAAACAAAGTTAACATATTTAATGAATTCCTAGTACTTAGATGTAAACGCATGCATTAGATGTTGTTGGACAATTCACATTCAAATTTAATAAAAGTGTAACTAAGTAAGTATATGAAAATGGAAAATTAAAAGATATGCCTATTTGAAAATAAGAATGAATATTGTTCAACGAATAAATAAATCTAGTTTGTCATACCAAACGGTATATCTAAGCAAATTATATTGATACATTAGCTTGGAGTCATCATAAAATAAAAAAATATTATATAAGTTTTAAGGTTGAATTAATTTTTTTGAAAAGAATAGGATTAGATACATAACTTGTGGAGTAAGTTACGATGTAGGTACTGTATTTTGGTTTACTTATAAATTATTATATTGAAATATAATCAATAAATGGTTGTTTGACAATAAATCGTCTCATTATATTATTTGAAACCTTTTTTGTAGTTGAAGTTGCATTGTGTGTGGATGAGGATAATCAGTTTTCGCAAATAATTTTATAAAATTTTTTAATGATGTCAGTGACACAAATTTTATCTAAATCACTTGATGCTTTGATGATATATAGCAACCTTTATAAAATCTCAACCATGTTAATTACTTTCAAGATATAACTGCCTGATCTCTATAATATGTTTGACGGAAATCTTAAACTAATCCTAATAATAATTGATGACCTGATGAGGAAGTCTGATTGTCGGATTGTTGATATATTCACGAAAGGAAGTAATCACAGAAACCAAAGTTTATTTTATTTATCTCAAAATTTGTTACATCAAGATAATGACAAAGAGCTATATCATTTAACTCAAGTTACATATTTCAAAAACCAAAGTTCGTTTTGAATAAGCTCTTATACAATAAAATTGATAAAAATCACAATATTTCCATAGATTACCGCAGTTATGTTTATGTTTGATCGTTTGTAAGGCTGTGTATTATTTTTGGTTAAACTTACTACTATATTGCCTTATGATTTTGAATTAATATAAGTACATAAAATGATGTTTTGTTTTATTGTAAGTTGTAACACAATAACTTTTAAATACATGAATAAAATACATGAACCGCATAAATATTCAATCCCTCAACTGACAAGAGCTTATTCTAAACTAATTTGAATACAATCGAGATTCAGAATTATTTGAAGAAAATTGATCTCAGTATTCAAAATAATATTTACGCAGCAAACCGATAGTCGATATACGTTGTTACGCCCTGTTACATTGTCAGCAATATATAAAATGCGTTCAAGGGGTTCATTAAGAGAAAAGTTTAGTTAAATTAATATTATGACATTACACTGCCAGTACATATACGAGAACCTCCTATACGCTCATGAACATATTAGTCAATTTAAAAAGAACAGTGATGTACATAATGTACTCGAGACAAACATAAACTCGCAATTCCATCTACTAGGCTCCGTAAAATTAAATATCTTAATATTTTAATGTGGATTGTGTTATATTTTATAATGAACTCCCAAATGATAGTAAAATCTTACCTATTAAAAAAATTAAATGTATCGTAAAAAATAAATTAACATCCAAGGCCTATTATAATGTGAAAGATTATTTGAATGATAAAGATAGTTGGAATTAATTTTCTAAATTTTGTTAATGAATATTGTTGTATGCCATTGTAACTTTTGTACTTCAACCTGACTTGCACTAAATAACTTATAATGTTTTACAGTGAATAAAGATTTTTTTCACTTGACTTGATATAGATAGTGAAAATAAGCCAGGCTCTCACTGGGTTGTTACAATACACATTGATGAACATGATATGGGACAATACTTCGATTCATATGATCGTCCAGCTTAGGGATTCCAGCCGAGGTTTTTACAAAGCAATTGCAGAATGTATATCTACAATACTACAAGAGTAAAGAATTTATTTGACGCAGTATATTTAGCGAGTACTGTTTAATGTATCTATACTTTGAGTTTAATAAGAAGATTTTGAATGATTTCATCAAATATTTTGAAAATGATACAATCTGCAACGATGTTTTATTATATACTTTATTTTTATAATCTTTTAACATAAATAAGACACACAGCACAAAACTGTCGTTTTAATCTTAGTAACGAATGAGAGGTAATTTACTAATTACATCTATCACATTCATAGAATTCACATTGAGGCGCTCACCAATCATTAGGTTAATTACCACTGATTAGTAATGAGTATGGATCTGTTTAACTTAAAAAGCTAACTTTGAAACTATAAGAGATATCGAAAAACGGATCAGCGCAATCGCTCGGAAATACATCAAAACCCCCAGTTTGACACCAAACTTCTTTTTTTTTTTTTTTAGTAGGCATCACGAACAAGTGAGCCAGAACCGGGGAGGCAGAACCGGCTCATCCCCACTACTACTGTGAGCCAGAACCGGCGAATCCCTACTACTGGTAAAAAACATCAACAGTATAAAAAATTGCTTCATTATAATATTTCAAATACCCATATTGTGTATGGACTACATACTGCTGACTCATCAGCTACTCACCAAGGTCTCCAGTACTGGTTCCCTCTTCATGCTCCATGTCCTCAACGGTCTGACTCTCAAAGCCGTCATCGTGCCTGTCGAACAATGTCTCGGCTATTCTTACGGCCTGCTCACTTTTATCTAATGGTGATTGCAATTCACTTATAGGCATCTTTTGTAAATTATCGTAATCTGTAATTTCAAAATATAATATTAAAATAGACACTAAAATGAAAAAAAAATACAGGACTAATATCCAAACAAACAAATAAACAAGCTGCTTGAATCACTTCTGTAGAGCCAGAATGTTGTTTAATAGTGATTGTTCAAGGGGTTTAATATAATACTTAAGTTGCTCAGTAGCTTACTTAAAAGTGCTTGAACAGGCATGCTGCAACATTGGCAGTACTACATTAAATATAATCCCAAAGCAGGTATAAAGTCATGAAGTATTGCCGTGTTCTATTAATGACGCTCGGCTTCTTCGAAACCAATTTGGCTTTCCCTCCAGATGGCCACGGAATTGCCAATCGCTCGACATTCCGATACTAGATGAGGCTTTAAGGGAAGTGTCGTCGAAGAGCTTTAATTGGGGTTTTTTTGTGGTAAACGCGTAAACTTGAGTCTTCTGGGGGTCAAATTGGACAAGGTTCAATTTACCCCATTCCGCGACCTTCACAAGGGAGGATTGGGACACAACTTTACAACATAGACACAGTTTCTCCCGGTACTGGTCGGCGATTTGCCGAGAGACACCTGCATAGCCCGTGTATACGGCATCACCAGTAGTCGTCTGCATAGCAATGTATGTTGAAGGTGTCTAACATATCATTGATATGCAGAAGAAACAACGTAGAACACAGCCTTGGGGCACTCCAGCGTTGACGGGCTTCGGGTTAGAGCAATAACCGTCGACAACGACCTGTAAGCTGCGCCCAGTGACGTAGCTGAAAGTCTACTTGCAAAAGATCTCGGGAAGCCCAAATCTCATGTAAATACCAGTTCTGACGCTGTAAAGTTACGTAGAGGACTTTTGTAGTTAAAAGTGTTTAAATGGAGTTATGTAGTCCTTGTATATAGTAGTTGTATAACTAGTTCTACGGTTGACAGAAAGACATCGGATGACGGAAGCCGAATCTAGTGCGTAAACTACCATTGAATTAGTTCCACGACTACTCCGGACCTTGTTTTCACGGAGACGGATCGGATTAGTGCTCTTAAGCAATAAAATGAAGTTTATTACAGCATTATAGTTCTATACTGAAGCATAGGCCGTTCAGTTGATAATTATAACAGTGACTGTATGGCAAATAGCTGGATGCAAGACATTCACGCCATATACAGCAAAAAGAGTAAAAAATTTCTATGGACACTATAAAGTCTAAAGCAGGATGAGGGTCAGTTTTTTAATTGATTCGTCGTAACTCTAATCTGTAAAATATAATACACAGGCAAGGTTTTTTTGAGAAGGGCGGTGATGGCCAAGAATTACGAGACTTAGAGATAAGTCGTGAAAGGAGTCATGCCCTCGATTGATAAAAAACCAATAACTGCATATTTAGTTTTTTAAAATTTCTTGAACTTTTGACGGAAATAATCGACCTGAATGAATTTTCTAAAAAATAACATCCTGTATTATTGGACCAATGGACTCATCATAATTATTGTTAATCAGAATAATTGGGTAAGGCTCAATCTTTGCAATAAAATGTATAACTAAAACTACTACATGTGTTATGATGTTATGACTACTTTGTAATAAATAATACATGAAAGTTCTCAGTTAATTTTTCTTCGTCCATCGGACAGGCAAAAAGTCCGAGCCCATAGAGTCATATCGTTGATATTCAATAATAACGTTATATTGATATGTGTGATATTAATAATTTAACTATTGTTATTCAATTATTTATTAATAACTCGGCTTTAATTAATGTAAGTACATATTTAATGGTATAAATTAAATCTTCTTGTCTTTCAAGTTTTTAAGAATATTTGTTACATACTGGATGGCCTAGAATAGGTGGGACAAACACGGGCAAACATATTTCAGATAAGCAAAAAAAGTATAATGTAATATATATTTGTATCTGTTAACTATTTTTAAAGTTAATTATAATTAAGTTTTACTTCAATCGCGCGTAAAGATTACACGCACACACTTTATTTTGAAGTAGGCTGTATGTAATCAATTACCTAACATTTGGCACATGAAAAAAACAAACTTGCGCGACATTTCCCATAACTAAACCATTCATGCAATACATGTTTATTTTTTCTGCGCAAGTGTGTTGAAAAAGTGCGTAAGAAACTTGTGAGCAACTTGCTAACTAGATACTTGGCTGATTTACACCCTCGGCTACGGCTTGGGCTGCAACCCGCAGTCATGTGTATGATGAGCAACTTAGCTCACTTGTATCATAATAGTATAGTATTCTCTCTTATTGTCAAGGAAATAATCTTGTTGAAACCTACATACACCTGTGAAGAAATTCAAAGGTGCATGTGCAGCTCGAATTGAGTGCTATTTGGACGCAAAATAAGAGAACAGTAGATGAGGAAATTAGCTTTAAAATTGAAATTACTGGGTTACTTAGACTTGGCACCTAACAGCACAGCTACAGCAGCACAAGATGTCGGCTAGATGGTTACCATAACGGCGACTTGTATGGCGCCAAACATATAGAAAGTACTGGGTTACTTAGACTTGGCAGCTTGACAGTACAGCTTCAGCGACTTATGTCTCAAGGAGACGCACACAATCATGTTGCCACTACAATTTCAGGTTTTACCCCAACTTTAGGTGTTGCAGAAATTGACTAGATTGGCTCTTACCTGAGAATTGAACAATGCAGTCTTTGTCATCAATAATACTCAACACAACAGCTTTATATACCAAACCATCGTCCTTATAGACAGCTTTGCACTGCATACCTGCCTTCCACTGAATTTTGGAACTTTTTGACTTTGAAGAAGTACTTTGGCTTTTTTTAGAAGAACCTGTAAATAATATTATTTGAAGTGTTCAGATATTAGACTTAAATATATTTCACAAAATTTGTTTTAGAAAAATATTTATTGCATGCAAATTATGAAAGATTACACAGTACCGGGATGCCAACTATTAAAATAGACTTATCTCCAAGCTTATTGCACCGGTTATATCAGGATTTCAATGTCAGATAGGTAATGTTAAAGGGCATAATTTAAGCTACTTTTGTCAGGCTTTTTTTGGTTTCATTGCTATGTTAATGAAATATACACAGGAACCAATATGGGTAAATTGTAATAAGTACCAAATACTATTTGGGGCAGCTTAGTTGTCCTTATTTTATTGAATTTCACTAAATCTGTCAAATCGCTTGAAACTTTTATGTGTGTGTAGCTTATATTTTTAGAAATACACCTACTTTTTGTTTTAATAAAATCATGTGAAAAGTTTTAGAAATACAATAATTTATGTTGCAGCCTTAAATCATTTTATATGTCTAGATAGGATGGGCAGCTGTGAAAACGTCGAAAAAAATTAAGGATAACAGTTAACCTCTATTTTCAGCAAAAAAAAAACACATACCAACACAAAGTGATATACAAATCGCGAGTGTAAGACATAGCTTGTCACACAACATACTAAAGTAATAAACCTGGCCTGTTTTCATGAGTTTCCTAGCAGCAACAGGCTCTATCTAGACATATAGTTTATCTAATGTTTCAGCATTATTTCAATATTTCTATTCTATGTCGCTATGCCAACTTAATGGCTGACAGGCTTACCCTGCATGTTTCAGTATTAGAACTCTCTCTGTTATTCCTACTCTACTTAAATTACATTTTATTGAGATTAAACCTTTAGTTGAGAATGCAACGATCAACTACTGGTTAAGTAATAAAATGCTCACTGCATGATTGATGCATCTCCTGTACTCACAAACTCTTGTTTTTATGTATTAATTTACATTTTACTTTATTTTTACTTACTCATGCAAGCCATTGAGTATTAGTTGATGTTTTTGAAGACACAACAATTGACATTTGATTTGATTGGTTGTGAATTACCCTAAAGGATTTGAGTTTTACTTACTTTTAATAAAAATATTATATTAATAATTATAAATTTATATTAACTACATAAAATATTAATAAATACAAATTAAAGCAGTATTGTCAAATTGTAAGTAGAAGTATTTAGAGAGTATTGCATAATATGTAGAAGACAATTAATTTTTGTTATTTGGTTGAGTTTGCAGGAAGGGCTTCATCAGTCTCCCTTAAATGTCACTGCTTGTGGTGGCCACATAGAACAGATTATTCCCTTCCCTAAAATATGGTCGAGGGAGACAATGGCTGGCCCATGAGTCATGCTAGTGAATGGAGGCTACTTGTGGTAGCAGAATGAACCGGTTACCAGAAAGTCTGCTTCAGATTCTTAAAATTAAAGGTATTACATTTATTTATAATTGCTAATAAAATGCTTGCAAAACAGCTATTTATTATTTATTTACTGTGTATGTGGGTGATGCAGCTACTCTACTCAATAACCCTTGTTTTGTATTAATTTACATTTACTTTTTTGACTTACTTGTGTAAGGCATTGACTATTTGATATTATTGAGTATTTTCGTTTTATCATGTTACATATATTGTAATTGAAATGAATTGTAAAACAATAAAACCTTAAATGTTGATTAAAAGAGTATCAATGAGTTTCTTGCTACTTCTTCTCAGTAGCTCAGCCCTTTATGAAGTGGTGGTAGATTCAATAAGAAAAGTAATTCTTTGACATTGACCTAAGTACATGAATAAAGTTATTTTGATTTGATTTAACTTACTCTGTTTTTCTGTATACTTTGATCCAGTGTTGGTAGACATGGCTATTCTTTTAGCTACATCATCATTAGCCATCCTTAAAGCTTTGTCATAGGCATCATTTAACTTTCTATCATCCCAAACATTATCATCATCAGACTCAGACTGGCAACAAAACAAATATTGTTTTAATTATTTTTAATATCATAGTCTATAATACAATACTTGTAAAATAAAAAGATTAATAAATATTAGTCAAACATGGGCTACTACTCAAAAAATTATAAAAATAAATAATCTTTGCGAGTTATCATTAAAAACAAGTATAAGCTTATAAAGTCAACAGCTGCTTTATTAAAAACATCTTGTTACTAAAATACACCATTTGTTTTATATGGAGATGAAAATTAAAGAAATAAATAAATATTAATGCATCCAGCAATATTCTATAAACAAATCTGTACTCACTACATTCATCCCCCTAACGTACAAAACTTCACTTGACATGTTTTAACCACAAAATTTAGATCTATTGTCTAATTTATTTTTCTTTTAATACATTTATTATACTGTTAATTTTGTAGTTTTTAAATATTAATTGTTAACAATTTACACTGCCACTGATTTGAAATAAATTGCTATGACTTAAAAAATACAAATTACTACACAGATCAGAATACAGTACACAGCAGTCAGCACTCAGCAGTCAGCCTCGCTCTTTTCAAACTTTGACATTGACGTAACTTATGACAAACATGGTCGCAGAAATCCGAACATACTATGTCAAACAACAACAAACGCCAAGCTCTCACTTGTCAACAAATAATTAGGAATATATTACTAAACGCTTTAACCAAAGAATTTAAAATAGTACAAGTCTTAGAATATTAACGCTACAGAAGTAGCGTCGGTAACCTCATTACAAATAGATAGGACAAGCGATATACAACTAAGGCTGAGATAGAACGGGACAAAGCTATTGATCTTGCATCTCTATCGCGTAACCCATTTATTTGTTTGGCCCAAAGTCATCTTTTGGGACAAATAATCAGATCTGTCATGCTAGTTATATATCCTATCCCATAGTGCAACAGAGCCTTAAGTTCTCACGCTGCGGTAGAGCCTAACGCAGCACTTCTCTTATCAGTCGGCCCTTCCGGGCAATTTGTTATTATAAACCCTCGTTTACACCAAGAAACAAGTCAAAAACTTATTTTATACAAAACTTGTAGAATACTTGTCAAAACATATTTATTTGTTTTTAACATGTATTGCAATTCTCTGATTCTTGCGTTCACACTGTGTTGCCAACAAGTTTTTATACAAGTTTAAAACACATTTGCATTCACATATAGATCTGAGACATGTTTGATACAGTCTGATACAAGGACAGCGTACACACCAACATAAAACATACATGTTGTTAACAAGTATTGTTAATTTTAATGAAATTTATGTGTAATACTTATTTAAAACAAGTTTTATTCTCAATCCATGCTTGGTGGATAAAGTTTTAAGCGTTTACCGGACAGACCGCTTTTTTTCTTAGTGGAAAAGATGAGTGGTCAAAGACATAAGCTTTATTAGCAATATTTATCTCGGCTTATCTATATATATAAAAGAAAATGTATGTTCCCTAATAACTTCTAAACTATTCGACCGATCTCAATTAAATCTTTTGTAATAGATTTGTTGAAGCTCAAGGAAGAGCTCAATATGTAAAATATATAGGTTGTCGTGTCACGATCCCACCCACGCACTCACCCACGCATTTTTATATGGTATTGGTATTCAGGTATCTCTCGCACCGTTTATTGGCAGAACAACGTCTATCGGTTCAGCTAGTATTAAGATATTCTTTCAATACTTTTATAATCGTCTCTTACGCATTACCTACAATTTGCCTTTGATATCCAATCTCAAATAAACAGCTAACAAAAAAAGTGCGTACGCCTTCCTTCAAGGCCGGCAACGCTCCTGTAATTCCTCTGGTGTTGCAAGAAAATGTGTGCGGCGGTGATCACGTATCACTAGGTGACCTTTGCATACGCTCGTTTGTCCTCCTTTTCCATAAAAAAAATAATTGTTCTGCTGGAGTGATGGCATCTCTATACTGTGAATTCTGCTAAGAAAAGTATGCAACTTTTTGAAGCAAATTCTCCAAAATTTCTGGTCTTATTCTAACAAAATGTCTGAATCCACTTCTGTCTTCTATTCTTAAATCATTCAATAAGGAACGATAGGCCCCTTCTTGCTCTCGTCTCCTCAAAAATAATTGCGACCAGTAGGTACTTGCGTGGTTTTCTCGAATTTCCTTTATTCTGTATGACGTACATGTATACTGCACTCATGAAGCAAAGTTCAGCAGTAATGATTTTTTTTCAAACCTTTCTTTAAATTTTATTAAAAAAAAGCAGTTATTTATTATCAGTATTAATAATTTACAACGATATATTTGTATGGAGTAAGGAAACTAGAACGACATTTGTACGTTTTCCTGTGACTGATATTAAAACCAGGAACTTGATGTAAGGATGTTCGACAATGTGTAGTAAAATAACAAAGTTATCTATTTCAGGTTTCCTTTAGATCAAATTCTAAAGAACAATGGATAAAAGCAACAGGACGAACAGATTTATGGGCTGTTGCTATAGAATAAACATGCAAGAATTTCTTCAGTCCACTTTGATGCGGCACAAATAATAACAAAAAATAGAAACAAACGGCTTATTGAAGGAGCAGTTAAAAATTATTCATGTAAGTGAATAAATTTCCCGCTCTCAAATCTCGCCTCGTCACGTCGCACAAGTGTGACTCAAGCATATCTCACCTATAACTATGAACTACACCTTGGCTGACACCGACTCCAAAAAAACAATAATTGTAACTCCATCATGTTGTCGTAATAATTTGATTGACTTTTAGGTGGTCTAATATCTATTTACTTAGGAGAACTCTAAAAATAATTTTAAGATAAGATTATTAATTTATAGAAGAAAACGCAATTATTTTTTACTTTTTAGTGCATACTAAATTGTTTTGGAAAAGTTTTTTTTTGAAATGGGTTGTTTATTTTGTATTTTTTTTATTTTTTGTGAATCTTAAGTACACAATTTAATGTGTCTGAATAATATGTGAAGGTCTACTAAACGTTCTGCTCATATTAGACAGCGCTCTCAATAGAGGAAATCTACCTCGAGGTAGATATCAAATGAAACTTGCGAAAAGCGGAAACATAGATAGAACCTTGCGTCATAGTGAAATGCAGTAACGAACGTCAGCGCATTGCAATATGATTACAGACAGTTAGAAATTCTGCTACAAATAAGAAAAAGCCGTTAAGGATTTCCATTGAACATCATATTCGACCACGACAATTACTTGAGCATAACTTGGTTACGGTAGATGACTCAAATATCCGGATAGCATATAAAAAATTCGGATCAGTATCCTTAATTTTCCTCTAAGAATTGAGGATTTCTGTTACTTTTTGATGGATGCCATAATTAGAACTTAATCAATCAGATGACCCGTATGCTCGTTTGTACTCTTTTTTCCATAAAAAAATCATCAAAATCGGTTAGCGTGATATTCAATTATTCGTTCATTTGTCGCACACATACTTAATGCCAATTTAAGACTTATATGGTCTTCTCGTAGATGCCATTGTCAGAACTAGACTGCTAGCTGAGAAGGATAAGTTCAGTAAGTGACTTGGCTAACGGATGACCGAAGAGACGTTGACTCGACCATCATAGCCCAGATAGTCCTTACGGCGGCCTTAAAATGAAGAGCCTCTATCAATATATCAAAAGGTTCTCTCTAAGTAGGTGGCTGAAAGAACAAATACAGATGCCTCTGTCTGTGGCCCTGCCACCGATAGCTCAGCCCTTGGGCAAGGCTCCGCTGCCAGCGGCACTCCTTACATTAAATATATAGAGACCTTACAATAAATATGTATTATATTATAACACCTTATAATATAATAATAATATAATAATAATAAAAATAAAGCCTCGTTTAATCCAAAACTCTTTTTACACAAGCGAATTATTAGTAGTATTAGTAGGTAAGATATATTTCTAATAGTTTGGTGTTAGTAAGATTAGTTGCTTATACTTCTATTTATTTGAGTTGTGAATCTCGTTAGAGTAAAGGCCTCCTCCATGTTTTTCCATAGTGTTCGATTTTTGCTTTTATGCATCCAGTCTTTTCCTGCTATCTCTATTAAGTCGTCAGTCCACCGTTTATTTGGTCTGCCAACTCTTCGTTTGCCTAATGTTGGTCCATTCCATCTTGTGGTTAGGATTGTCCATCGATTATCAGTATATCGTGAAATATGCCCTGCCCATTGCCACTAAGCTTCATGGCTCATTTGATTGCATCTGTAACTTTTGTTTTTTGTTGTATGGACTCGTTTTTAATTTTTTGTTTTTTGTTTATTTTGAGAATGCTTCTTTCCATTGCTCTCTGCGTAGAAAGTAACCTCTGTTTCATTTTATTTGTGTATGTCCATGTTTGACACCCATATAGTAAACTCGGCAGGAGGCAGGTATCCATTACAGTTCTCTTTATATTCATACTAAATTTTCCTTTTAGAATTTCTTTAAATGACCAAAACTTTTTCCATGTAATATTTATTCTTCTTTCTACCTCTTCTTCGTTGTTTGTTTTTAAAAACGATATTTGTTTTCCTAGATAGATATAGTTAGTTACATATTCCATAAAGTTGTTATTTATCTTGATAGGTATTTTGAGGCTGTTAGTCATTATTTTTGTTTTAGTTTTATTCATTTGTGATTGTGACATTCTTTTTGACTTTCTTGATCTAGTGTACACAGCATAGCTTGTAGTTGTTTGGATGTTTCAGCAAAAATAATTATGTCATCTGCGAACCTGAGGTGACACAATCGACGTCCATCTATATTGATTCCAAATTTTTCCCAAGATAAGTTTTTGAAAATACTTTCCAATACAGCTATGAAAAGTTTTGGTGATAAAGGATCGCCTTGTCTAACTCCCCTTTCTATTTTTATCAGTTCACCTCTTCTTTCAAGTTTAACCCTGCTCGTACTGTTTAAGTATATATGTTTTATAATATTAATGTATTTATTATCTACATTTGATGTTTTTAATGCGCTCCAGATGGAGCTGTGACTGATGCTGTCAAAAGCTTTGCTATAGTCGATAAAAGCAACATATAGCGGTTTATTGTATTCCATATATTTTTCTATTATTTGACTCACAGTTTGTATATGATCGTTTGTGCTGAAACCTGAGCGAAATCCTGCCTGTTCTACTGGCTGTGAGGCGTCAATTTTTCCAGCAATTCTCTTTATTATAATAGATGAAAAGAGCTTGTATACACTTGCCAGTAAGCTGATTGGTCTGTAGTTCTCAATGCTTAAAGGATTCCCTTTTTTGTATATCAGTATTATATCAGATGAACACCATTGCTTAGGCACTGTTTCAGTGTCGAGTACCATGTTGAAGAGTATTGTTAAGTATTTGAGTATAATAGGGGCTCCTAGTTTAAGAGATTCGTTTGTTATGCCATCTGGTCCTGGGCTCTTTTCATTTTTAAGCACCTTTATGTGTGAGTACACCTCGTCTTCTTCTATTAGTTTAAATGCGGTGGACTTATTATTCTCGATGCTATATTCACTCTGTAGGTTGTCATTTTCTTTTTTGTTGTACAGTTTTCTATAAAAATTGGTCGCATGATCTATTACATCCCTTCTTGTCCTTGTTTCGCCAGAGCTGCTTTCTAGTTTTTGTATCCATTTCTTTTGTAGTGTCATTTCCTTATACGCTCTTTTAGCACTTTAATTGTTGTTAAGATTTCTGTTTATTATATCTTCTTTGTATTTTTTGTAATCGAGTTTTATGGATTTATTAGTTGTTTTGAATAATTTGGTCAGTTCGTGTTTCTGTACATTAGTTCTGGTTTTAGTGTGTATTAATTCTGATCTCTTCTTTATTAGTTGTTTTGTATGTTCGCTAAGTATTGTATGTTTCTTTTCTTGAATGGCTTCTTTGCTTTGTGAACTGCAGAGTATTTTTTCTGACAATATGTCATAGTAAGTTTGAACATTTTTTGGCAAACTGGTTGTCAAGCCTTCAAGATTGGCTTTTAAGCAATTGAGGTAATTGCCAATTACTTCACGGGTTTTAGGCATAAGAGTTGTGGTTTTGAAATGTTTCCTGCTTTTATTTTGGTGACCAATGATGATTGTTGCTCGTACTAATCTATGATCTGAAGGGAAGTTGACTGTGACTGTAGACTTATAATATAATACATAGTATTAATACATATTTTAAATATTAAAATCTATGAAACAAAATAAAAACATGTGAATAGATATAACAAATAACACAATATATTTCCTGAAGATTATTAGAGTTCTGACCTTAGTATATTTCAATAGGCAATGTAAGTGATTTTATGAAATTATTTTTGTTATGTTATGGTCCTATAATAAATAAATAATTATCATAACATGCTTTTCCATATTATTTAGTATGAGTATGTGACATTATGTCATACGATTTTATTCCGTGAGGGATAGTTTTAGTCTAATAATATGACAAAACCTAAAACTATTCCTGTCAAGTGTTGCTATCTAAAAGGGGCACATAGGGACTACTTCTATGGTGTCAATATTCTAAGGTACAAGTACTCGAGTTGTGTAGTGTGTACAAGTTGTGAACGTGTGGTAGACGGTAGTGAAGTGTGTCGCTGTCAAGTGATATCAATCAACTATCAACATCAATTAGTAAAACTGTTTTGTTATCTGTGGCCCCGGTATTTGCTTGTGCCGGTATTTTTATCCACATTCCACAAACTGAAACAGGTGGAGTTAGAGCTCGTTAGAGTAAAAGTGTTCTGTGAGTTAGAGTAATATTGTTCTGTGGGTGGAGAACGGTCGTCTTGAAGAATTGGCGTAATTAAACAATAATAAAAATGTTACGTGGTATTAACCGATTGAATAAACTTTATTCCGTCAAATATTCCACTGCTGCTGCGCCGGCGCCGAATACGAATCCAGATATATTTTACACTGGGGTAAATAGTGAATAATATTAAATTTTTAAATTGCAACTGCATTGTTCCTTTAGAAGAATTTGGGGGTTTTTCAGTGAAATATTATCTAAAACTGAATTGTATACTTTTACTTGATATTTTTTTATTTCAACGTTTCTTCTCTCTTAGAGCACCATTTGTTTCCGAAGTGGTGGTAGTATGATAGTGTCTATGATAGTGACATCAAAAATAATTGTAAAGGAATCAATTTTAAGAAAATAATTGCCTTTTTATATGGTGTTATTTCTAATAAATGTGCCTTGTTTGTACTGATTTTATCATATTCTACTACTTACATCTTATTATTATTTATTGTTATAAATTATTATTATATTTTAACAATTTATCTACTGTAGGAAGCAATAAAATAATATAGTACCTATCTCTTTGCTTACATATAAAGGGCCTTGTAAAATAATTATAAATGATAAAACAAACTTAAACACCTTAAATGTAAGAGATGTGTGTAGATTATTGTTTAAACTGTAAGTGCTCAGTATTAAAATTATATATAAATTAAAAATATAATAAACCCTATACGAAAGTCTGTTATAGCGAACAACCTTCTGGATCACTAGGCCTTGAACAAAAAACACACACAATACTGTTATACCCATTACCCATAGTTTGGAATGCCAACCAAAATACCCAACATGAATTCTATGGGCAACATCCTGGCTGAAATGATGGCATATAATATTATTAAAGACAAAACAAATAAAACAAAATTACCTAATGAGAAAATTACTTTGATTACCATTAATGGAACACATGTGCTCATAGTCTCAACAGATTAAACAAAAACTATTATTTTTATTATTTATCTATATCTCTTGGGGTGGTCTTTGGTCATCTGTTGATGGCCATCATTAAAAATATATTTGATAACAAATGTATCTCTTAAAGTCTTATATTTTTACATTGTTACAGTTGTTCATTAATAATGAATGGGTAAAGTCATCGGACGGAAAAACCTTCAAAACAGAAAATCCTGCAACTGGTCAGGTTATTGCTGAGGTTCAACAAGGTGGCAAGGCTGATGTTGATAAAGCTGTTAAGGCAGCTAAGGATGCATTCAGGTGTGTAACATAAGTGAATATAAAATAAAATATTTATTTAAATTATATATTTAAGGACACTCTAGCTTTGTTGAGAGTTTGCTTGTTTGAACACAGAAATTTCTAGATTTTTTCTTCAGATTTGAATAATTGTTTGTTTAAATCATGGCCAGATTGTTGAGGAATATCATTGGCTATCAACATTTAGGCATACCTCTTAGTTAACCTTAAATTTGGAATTTTGTGAAACATCACAAGTCAGAAGAAGTAGTGCTGACAAACTTCAAATATAATGCTATATAAAGATATTGCACAGAGGCACACACAAACCCTGCAGGATTCTGCCAGGAAGATCAGTGCCGGAACGAACTTGTGCCTTCTATATATATATATATATATCTATATATAGAAGGCACAAGTTCGTTCCGGTTCGTTCCGTTATATATATATATATATATATATATATCACTGTTGTGTAGGCCCCAAATATTATGTGATCCCCATTTGTAATATTATCGTGAAAGTGATTCTCAATTCAATAGTCATCTGGAAGGCAAATCAATCTTTTAGTAGCAGTCGACAAATGCAGAATTTATCTCATATCTGATCTAGTGCTCACCAGTATCCTCTTGGTCCGAATGGCCGTGTTTAGCTAACGCAGGGCTGCTCGAATTGTCGAGAATTTTCTACCACGGTTAGTGTGGAGATGACGTCTTCACCATCAGCAAAAGGTGACTCTTATGCTTGCTAGTACATCTATTCCTTGATAAAAGGTTATAAGAGGTAATTATAATAGGGGCTTAAGTATGAAATTTACGTTTTTGTGTACTGGCTACTTGCATTAAAATAAAACCTCCTTGTTGCGGAATATCAGAGTGAACCATTTATCAGATGCCAGCTAGAACATTCAATTTTGATTGTATAAAATTATTCAATCGTTGACCGCTACAAATAAAAAATTTACAACAGAACCGATTTGCTGGTCTCCTGCTTAAATGGGTAATGGACAATTTTTTTATAAGTACTTAGTGCTTAAGATTCTTTTAAGTTATGAGTAAACTTTTTGGACACTACATTAAATTTAAGATCTATAATGTATACTGTATGCAAAGCAATAAATAAATTTCATTTCATTCATTTAAAATCATAGATTTAAAAAGGTTCAACATTGGATTGGTCGATATTCGTTTTCCATTCATTGTTAAAATAAAAGTTGGATACAGTATGTTGAAGACTGAGAGTAATTTTTGAATTAAAAAGAAAGTAAATGAGGCAGCACAAACAGCTCGCAATATCATTGCTGTTGTCAGAGAGGATAGGGCTAATGAGCAAGTCCATTGGAGTCTCGAATTCCTCTGAAGCAGTACCTACATGTCAAGTAAATTAAAAGAAGTAGATTTTTATCTTATTGTACAACAAATACATATTATTAAAAGCTTTTAATTATCTTCCATCATCTGTGGTTCAGTAGACATATAAGTTACCCGAGGGTTAAGGTTTACGGAGGTATTAAAATATAGTCTAGTTGGAACTACTTTAAATATGTATCCTATTGAAATTGTCAGTTTTGATATAATTTGGTTGTGTGTGTCAGGTTGGGGTCACCGTGGAGGACCATGGACGCGTCACATCGCGGCTACCTCATCAATAAGTTGGCAGACCTTGCCGAGAGAGATAGAACTTACCTAGCTGTGAGTATGGCATCCCTATTTTCAAATATTTAATAATTGATTTAAAATATAATTTTATATCACTTATTGAACGTCACTATCTACCAGTCAGCAGTTGCGCAGTTGCGTTGCTGCTCAGAATTTTCCGTTGTTTGAGAATCCTGAGCGGCACTACGGCAGGGCGTATCCCTTACCATCATTTGCTTTTCTCGTGACTTATTATTTTAACACTCGTTTCTTACCTTGGTGTGTATGTATCTATGTAACGTAATCTTCACTCACATTAAAGGTGAACACACTTATCCGAGCCGAAAGAGTAGCAATTCAATTTTTTATGGACCTACTCTGTCCCATTTTTCTTTGGTTCTTCAGAATTAGTGATTAAATAATCAATTTATGCCCGACCCCCGGTGGTGTTTTGTGCCAAAGATAATATAATGAATAAAGTATTATTTTCATAAAAAATTCATGCCACTCGCTTAAGGCTGCTTTTTCACAAGAGATGTTTTCCTTTATTTATTTAGGGGCTTTTATATGTACCTACATTTCAGCTCCATTATAATGTAAGTATATTAACACTAAAACAAAAGAAAAACAAAATTCTTAACTTAACAAACTAAACAAAAATTCACAAGAGATGTGCTATACTTATATATATACTTATACACACATCCAGGATATGAAAGCTAACCTAAGAAAGTATGTGACCGCTTACACCGATTGTAATATATGTAGCCGAGCGAGTAAGGTGCGCTACTTTCTGCGGATAGCTCCACCATTTATGTATCTGTGCATATTAAAAACACTACCTAGAATCCTTTTCCATTAGGACTTAGCAGTATGATATGCGGACCAATGACAGGCTACGTAAATTGACTTTCTTGTGGTAAGGCAGACTTCGGCTCGTGGATGACGTAACAAGAAGCCTTCTGAACAACTGAAACAAATCGTGATTTGGCTGGTCTTTTGCCAGCAAGGTTGTTTTTCCTCGTATTACATAAAAATATTGAAATTACTGTTTTTTATCTTGTATTAGTTCAAGAGATCCTTAAAATTATATAAAAGTGGCGCGGAAGCATGACTTGTCACCAATTATTTGTTTAATGTTGTCGAATGCGTCTTTATAATACTTGCAAGTCACGTTTCATAATAACTCCACCAACATATCAAACAAACATTTTCTCAAGGTATTAGGTACATTATGAAATAGCGTTGGCCAGATACATGAGTACCTACGACGGTAGCGCCCAGCTCTACACTACTTGTGTCGGTTTGAGGGGTGCTGTAATTAATTAAATTATAATAGACTATAAACTGGCTGCTACTGTCTTATCAGGACATCAGTCAAGATTGTAATGAGCATGGCGTTGTCACCTACCATCATATATTATAAACATCTTGCTCGTGTCGTCGACTCTTGTCACAAACAAAATAATATCCGAGAGAGTAGGTAGGTACTTACAAATCTCAATGACAAAGACTTTCGCAGTAGTCAGATTTGCAAAGTTAGAAAAAACGATCGAAAGAAAACTTTTGGAATGAACGCTGCCTTAAAGTTGAGAGAGGAAAATAAAGTTACAAATTTAAACTTTAAATATTACATATCACCTTCTTTCCCAGGTAGCCTACTATGGTTTTACAGAAAATACGAACACAGACGGTCTCAGTGATAGATGGGCAGGGTAAAATTAATTTTTCAGATCGTGCGAATATAACTAGTGGAGTATCCCAAGGCCCCTTATTTTTATTCTATACTTAGCTGACATTATATTTAAAAAATAAATAACTTAAATCAATCATATTTACGTTGATGATATAAGTACAACTTTATTTTTATTTTCCGCCACATGAAGTCCAACAGGCTATAGATGTTAGAAATGCTGATCTTCACGAAATATTCATGTGGTCAGAAAGAACTCGTTGATTATAAACCCGGATAAAACAAGATTGTTGATCTTCGGCAGCTGTAACGGCTTGCTTGGAATTAATTAACGAGTACAATATACGACTAGTCATTAATGATAAGCATATCGAACGCGTACACGAAGTTCACAATCTTGGATTGATAATAATTGATAACGATGAATGTAAACAATTTGTTATTTTTAAAGTGATATCCCATACTTCTGGGATTAATTAAGTAACCAAAATTTATAAGCGCTCGAACGGAACCCAAGAATTCGCTGGTTCGAGTCGAATTTTGGTTACAAATTTAATTTAAATGGATGAGTCTGATTTGAAAAGCATATAAAAAAGGATTTTTAAACAGGTTTTACAGATTAAAAATTTTACACCCAATCAGTCCTGTCCCATTTATAACTGTTTGTGTGGCTTGTTTTGTTTAAACATACCGATACAGTTTATGGTCCGAGGTCGTTTGACAGAACAATACAAAGAGTACAAAATGTACGTGCTCGGTGTTGGTGGGATATACCGGCCCGACAAAACATTTTCTATGCCTCAGATGAAGAAGAAGCAGATGTTTTTAATATGTTTGGTCGTAGGTGATTTTATTTAGCCACGCTTTTACGTGTTGTCAAAACAAAATCACCAAAATATTTATATAATAAATTGGAATGGCTATGTTCAAGGCTTACGGCACCAGTTTCGTGCACTACTATATATTTTTATACCTTCCTCCTTTCATATTCCTGGCACTTGGTTCTCTGGCACCTTTCATTCATTACATTCAATTTTCAACTATCGCCTCTACATGAATGCCGCCTGCATTCCAGGGATTCCGTCCCTGTATACTGGGAGGGTAGAGTACACAATAAGGTGCTAGACGTTTCCAGGACGATGACATATTATGTATCTTCATATATGCAAGGCTCCTGCGATTCCTCTGGTGTTAAAGAGTATGAACCGCGGCGATATCCATCAGCTGACCCGTACGCTCGTTGGTCACCTCTGATATTGCGGATATGATATCCATAGCGTGGTTCGTTTTCATTTTCAAACAGATTGTTTGTTTTTAGTTGATTGATTATTTTTAGAGTTCTCCTTAGTAAAATTAAATGGAAGATTTTAGAGTACCTAAAGTCAATCAAATTATTACGACAGTGTAATGTAGCTACAATTATCATAATTTTTGAAATCGGTGTCCTCCCGCCGCGGCCTCTCTCGCCTCCTCACGTCGCGCGTGCGACACAAGCACATCTCACCTATATCTATGTATGTAGTTATAAACCTACCTTGACACCGACTCCCAATATAACAATTAAATAATACTTAATTAAATAAAAAAAGAATCATCAAAATCATCATAACAAACAGGAACCTCCTCTTTTGTTTAAGTAGGTTTAAAATAAAACCAGCAGACGCCGACATAAATGAAGACATCATCAAGGCGAAGTTAATAATACGAAATATATATTTTTTGTTTATATTAATAAGGTAAAAACATTTTATATAAATATAATTATAATCGTGTTTAAATTACTCTGTCTTAATTATTACTCTGGCAAATTTTTGCTCTCACTGATCTTTTTGTCTCGAATCGAAATTTCCGTCGAAAATGTGACGGCCACAGACATATTATATTATACTAGCCTAAACACGTCAGGTCGTAATATTGATTAGTCAATGTGTGCGTTAGATAGTGGTTTAATATTCAAAATACTAAGGAGACAAGCGTGACTGACTTACAATAAAAAATTGGTTACATTAACAATATTACTCAATCACAAAACATAAAAAAATAGTTGAACAATCGCCTATGCTATACATACATGAACAGTGAACACCGGCGTTCCTCTGTTTAAAGTTTTCGTGTGTTATGTATTCAATCACTCGTGTAAACACAATTTATTGAACATTATAATATTATGGTCTTCTCACACTCGAGGGCTGAGCGCCGACTGCTACGACTCGTAACTAAATATATACCATTATTGCTATCTCTAATGGATATAACTTAAATGCATGCACAAAATTATTAAATAAAACAAGATTGCAAATAACATTCTAAGATACTAATTGTACTATGTACT
The DNA here is from genome assembly GCF_905404315.1 of Leptidea sinapis. Taxonomy (NCBI): domain Eukaryota; kingdom Metazoa; phylum Arthropoda; class Insecta; order Lepidoptera; family Pieridae; genus Leptidea; species Leptidea sinapis. The sequence goes on along the minus strand of NC_066265.1, from coordinate 387,310 downwards.
AAGTAAAACTTTACAATTAAGAGTAATTAGTAATAGAAATGTCATTTAATTTCGCTTATGTTCGCCAATAGTATTTTTAAATGGTTCTCAGTTCGTAAGTGGGTTGTTCTTATGATACATTGATAAATAAATCAGTTCACGCACACCACGATCTTCTCGTGTTTACTTAACAGGTACCTACTTGTACTCACTACTCAGGAGTCAGCACTGAGGTGCGAGAATAAGACAGTAGGCGCCATTTTTATGCTAGCCAATTACTTGTGTTTGAAAAGTCGAGGACCTATCTGCCAAGGCAACAATTCGCATGATAAGAGAAGAAGAATTACTTTGCCTACTTAAGTACATACGCCTGATGTCTACTTTTCTTCATCTAATGTTTTTTATGATTCTGCATGTTAGAGAACTTTTGCGCCGATCAAATGAACAAAGAAAACAGAATGATTATCTATGACGGGAGTAATAGCGGCAGGGGCGTCCCGGTAAGCGATTGTCAATCGACTGAATATCTACCTCGAGGCTTTCGCGCGCCTGTGACACGCAGAGTGACACACGCCTTGTAAAACTAATATTCTAATCTTAAGGTACGTACGTACGTTACGTACAAATAACGCGCGGCAAACCATCGACTATAGACGCGCGTGCTCGAACGTCCCGTGGGGCGATCCGTTCGCTGCCGGATTTTGAGACAGCATCAAATGAGCTATCGTCGTTAGGATGTTTTAGTTTGCGCTCGCGCGGCGAATACCTAAAAATGAACAATTAAATTGACTGTTTTGATGATGATGGTGATGACCGCTGCCGCCGATCAAGACTCGACCCCGCTAACAGGCTAGACATCGGCGTAAACGACGCGAATCGCGAACAATTTTCGGCCGCACGGCTGCTAGCCAACAAAGTGCCTTCCGCCCGTCTCCCCCTTAGTGCCCCGCGGGAATATTTCATTTATATTTCTTTACGATTTACCGATTTTATTTAGTTAGCTTTTCAGTTTGACAAAATGTCGTCGGAAAATAATAAACTTACGTTAATGAAAACCAAAATAAAGTTTATTGCTGTTAGCGAATTACAATATTCATAAAGAAATAGGTAGTTTTTGTTGGAAGATATTTGGCTGGCTGATTATTGATTGGGTTGGATGGGAAAATACGAATAACAATCACTAGATCAAGTTTAGTTTGTGTAGAAATCGCCAAACAAAATAATGATTAATAATTGTTCGGGAGGTACCTAAGTAAAATTAAAAATTCGTGAAAAAGCTTCTAAGTGCTTTATGCTTTACCTACCTACCTACCTACTACCTCCTCCTCGCGTCGTATTCCTTACTGCGGGGGTCGTGATTTCTCTGAGGATTCAACTTTTTGACAATAGTTCTACATATGTGTCTGTCTTTGGCTACGTCACTGCACGTGTGCGGATTTGGTCAGACCATCTTATAGGGCTGCGACCTCTGGGGCGTCGTCCGTCTACCTTCCTAGTAACCATCAGTTGTTCGAGGTTGTGCCATCTTTTCTGGCGATATGTCCAAACAAGTCTAAGACCACCGTATGCCTGTAGAGGAGGCAGATGGATGAAAGTCTGGTTTTTACACCTAGAGGGTGAAGAATGGATTGGTTAGTGCGGAATGCTGTCCAAGGTATTTGAAGCATGTTCCTCCAGCACCACATCTCAAAGGCACCAATCCGATCTCTGTCGGCCTTCTTTAGTGTCCATGTCTCAGCTCCATAGCTAAAGATAGAAAAAGTTTGAGTATTGCCTAGTCTCATTTTAGTTTTTCGTGAGATGTTACCTACCTACGTTACATACTAAATTATGGTTGGGCTTTGATTGCTTTTATACAGTCATTCAGGCCGTCGTTTACGCCGTCTCCGCATATTTCGACATCGGTCCACATGACTAGTATTAGAAGTCTCCAGGTGCCGGAACTTCAAAAGTTATTGCTAATTTAGTTTACAAGAATGACCTGGTCTGTCTAGTTGCCGCGGGCTGTTCAAGCAGGATCGCGCGCGGCAATCGGGTTCTACTAAATTAATATCAACATATTGGCTCGCGCGGCAAATAAAGGTCAACTCGGGTTGTACACACCCTTACAAACCGTAATCTTATTATCAAATCTTCGATTATACACAGATTATGTAACTTATTGTAGTATAAATTACAAGTGTATTTTAAATTTTCAGTCGTTAGAGTCGTTATAGTCGCTAAGAAACCGTGTGATGTGAAACGACCCTTTGTTCAAAGCCGCGATGACCCTGAGCTATCGCTACCAACAATATTGCTATGTATGATAATGCCAAGGTTGAGGCCAATTTTGACTGTTGTTTATCATTTTATGTGATACACGTTTGAGTGATAAAAACATTCGCACTTACATTTGATACGTTATATTATATCTACTTATTTTGAAATACTAGGCATTACTTGTAATAATAATATTTATCTTATTGTTATTGTGTTGTTGTTCCATAAAACATACACAAATTATAGGAGTGCGTGCTAAATGTGTTCGATATTTGTTACAAATGTTGTCACGTTGGAACTTAGGTACTCTTCTTTGGCACATGAACACTTAATACATAATGAACTGACAATATAGCCAGGAGGCAGACAAAATGTAAACACATCAAATGGTGTTGTTCTAAAGTAGGCTATAGAGTATTTTCACAGTAGACATATATATCAGTATGGACACTAAGCCTTGTTGATAAAATTCTTACGTATATGTGCGTACACTCCATTGAAGCAATAGGGTTGTCAGGTTATTTTTCTAACCGACTTTAAAAAAGGATTTTTGGAACGAAGTTCCTTATGGGGCGCTGCAGAGCGTAAAAGTAAAAAAGCGTAAGATTTTTTTGTATAGTGTATGTATGATAGCTACACAGTGTATAATGCAATATTGTAGTCTACATGATGACTGTTATGAAATGTTTTTAAACAACATTTTATTGAATGTTTTTCTTGGAAATATATTTTTTTGATTGTTTTTCTAAATTCTCGTTGAAATATTGACTTAAAATAAAATTTTAATTAATTACAGCTTTAAAATATGTGTTTTCATACTTAGTCTGTTGAAGTTTCACTTCTACCACAGTCTTAAGAAACTTCCCTGCAGTCATCCCACGAACATGTCTAGACGGGGCAATTATTGTTTTCGTCAGTGTCAATAACGAATATGACATCTATTTTGAGATGCGATGGCAGATGTAACATTTCATGTAGCAGCAGCTTCATGTAGCTCCATCTTGGATGAACATTTTGACAGCACTATAGAAAGTGCTGTCATAATGTTTCAGGACCCTCAAAAACCATGAAAACGACACGCGTGACGAAAAACTAGATAATTGACAAAACACATGTAGGTAAGTATTTTGTCCAAAATAAATAAATATAAAACATCCTAGAAAACCATTAAACCACACTCATAAAGAAGAGAAATGATAATAATATTGCAGCACCCATCTTAGTGTAAATTGTGAATTATGTTCACGAATTTATTATAATCGATCTCACGGACTTATAATTCGAATACCTACTAATTATAATAATAATTTAACAATTAATCATTTTTATATACTATACTACATTATAGTTTAAAAAACGAAAGCTGGAGTTTTGATGGAGCCGAGTTCAAATAGCCGTATACCACGCAATATGTTGACATTTTTAAATAGATCGCGGAAACAAACAACAACGTGACACTCGACTCGTATTGACCGCGAAAACTGCTTAGGGGCCTCGTCGATGTGCATTTTTGTGTGAGTGTGTCATTTCAAACGTTTGTAGGGAGTTTTCGTACTGGTACATATGTCTACTGTAGTATAGATCGTAAATATAATATAGATAGTAAATATCAACCCAAAACTTGACGGAAATAAAATAAAGGCTACATTTGCATTTGATATTATACCTACAGCGGCAATCTAGAATGACGACATTAAATAAACACACAGTTGGAGATATCTGACCGAAGTTATAAACTAGTTGTTTAGCAACACACTGTACTTATATTCTGTTCAAATTAAGTCAAATGACTTTATTCATGTAATGTTTTCAAAAGTTTTCTTTTCTTTTTATATTTACCACCACTTCGGAAAAGTTTGAACATTAATGAGAGAAGTGGCAAGAAACTCATTGGCACTCTTTTAAATTAATATTTACATTTTCATCGTTTAACAAATCATTTCAATTACTATAAATGTAAAGTGATGCAACAAAATTACTCAAGCGTCAAATACTTAATACTTTACACGAGTACCTAAAGTAAATGTAAAATAGTACAAAATAAAAGTTATTGAGTTCAGTAGCTGCATCATCCACACACACCGTAAATAAATAAAGGTATTTTTCGAGCATTTTATTAGCGATTATAAAATAAATAAATTATTATTATTTGTTTATTTAATCCCAGAAGTGAGGGTTATCACTTTAAAAACATAACAAATTGTTTAAAATAAAAACTTTAATATTAAAAATATGAGGCAAAGAAGTTAACACAATCGAACTTTCCAATGTGGTTATTGCATCACTAATTATTGTTTAATACAATAGTGTACATGAGCAAATAAAATAGTTAAAAATCGCTTTGATTCAGAGCTTGGAGACCTTGGACAACGGCAAGCCATTCCTTGCCTCGTACTACGGCGACGTGGCGTCCCTGATCAAGAACCTGCGGTACTACGCCGGCTGGGCGGACAAGAACCACGGCAAGACGCTGCCCATCGACGGCAAATACTTTGCGTACACACGGCACGAACCTGTCGGTAAGTACCTACTCGTTACCAGTTTGTTTGTTACGCAATCTGCTTTAATCCTTATACATAAAAATATTTATAATAAGTAAGACATTAACATTATTGTGAAATTACTTTCCTTCCATAATGGTGGTGGCAGTTCGAAAAGTTTTTTTAAAGAATAAGTGATCGGACGAATACGACGTTCAACTGATGTCAGGGCGATGTCAGTGTCTATTATTATATATTATATAGTGATTATTAAAATTTTTCAGTATCAAGATATGAGATGCTTAGCCTTTATTAACATAGTAAAGTCAGTCAACAAACTCTAAAACATGTTAAAAGTGTTGATTGTTGAAAATATGAGTGAAATATCATTCGAACCAGAGTCACGACTAGAAAAATGTATCTCGAAGATGTATTAGTATAGAAAAAATTGCAAAATTTATTAACAAATTCAGATGGAAAAACAGTCACAGAGGCTTGAGGAAACATATGTGTACTTATAGATTTTAGATAGATATCACACATCATGAATGAGGATAATGGAGTACACACTTGATATTATTTTGTAATTATTGCAGGTGTGTGTGGCCAGATCATACCATGGAACTTCCCACTGCTGATGGCATCGTGGAAGCTGGGTCCCGCGCTGGCGACTGGCAACACCGTGATACTCAAGCCGGCGGAGCAGACTCCTCTCACCGCCCTCTATCTAGCACAACTGGTGAAGGTAGGTCAGAACGTGCCCCACTTGAGACGGGACATAGGACGACACCTTGCAGCTGAATGAAAATTAAAACGTCGTTAGTTACAAAATGTGGTCAAATTAGCTTTAATACTGTTATTTGAAAGAAGTTCAGCTGAATTTAGTGATGATGAATTTATATACTTAGTTATTAATACACTATATAAGTGGTATATTTGTAAACAAAAATAATTGGCAACAGTGAGTTCTTATGAAACTAACTCTTAGTTATTGCTTTTTCAGAGTTAATAATTTGCCAAGCCGATCTTATTTAAGTATCAGATTTCTTGATTTTCTCTCTATATAAAGATTTAGCTTGGATGAAAGTTTCTAATAATTTGTGACATAATGATGTAGCCAACGTACATTAGTGGTGTAAAGGACCTTCTGTAATATAATACATACGATACATCTCTACTCTTGTGTATGCCAGTTGTTGTCCGAGTACTAAATGTAATCTGGTTTGTATTATAGTCTTTATTGATTTTACTTTTCATATTAATTTCCTCACAGTTACAGATGTAATACAATAGTGTGTTATACATATCATTAGGACTGTCTGAATTTGAAGTCAAGTAATATATTTCCTAGGTTTTCACACAATTTTATCAATAGTCTATAATAAATTGCCGGAATAATTGTTCTCGGACTATTAATGAATGTGATCATTTTATATTTGTGTAAGGGCGAAATCCGTTTATTAATCACTTTGCAAATACTTTAAAGTTAATAGTTCGTAGTGTGTTCGCTCGCTAGGGGGCTCGGAGAACACAATTAACGTTAAATGAATGTAATAATATCTTCAATCTAATCCACTAATATGTTTATATATTACAAACCCCACAAACTAGGACTTTTTTAATCGTTTTTAAACGTTCTAAGAATTTCTTTCATTATAGATATCAAAAGTAGCAAGTTAGTATTGTATCAAGTATGTAAGTATAATACGGAGCACGCTCTTGTTTCAAGACAAGGTGACCCGTTTGTATGTTCGTCCATCCTTCATAAAAAAAGAAAAGCACGTTGTGATGTACGCGACAGAGCCGCCAGTTTTAATTAATTCAAATGATTTACTATATTTGACAATGTCTTTATCTAATATTATGGTTAATAACTGGCTGTCATCAAAACAGCTCTCGTATCATTTTATAAACAGCAATTGTGTTCACACACAACTTGCATATTTATGTTTCAATTACATTCAGCAGGGACTTGAGTGTTCATTCATTCATTCATTCAAACGTAACACGTAGGCTTACCAATTTTTCTAGAAGTTATTAAAGAGTTATAACTTTTTAATTTCCTCCAATAAATTGTCACATTGATATTATATTTTGACGTAACTTATTATAACGGTGTTACCAGTATATTTCGTTAAGTAATTTGAAGGTCGTTTTTTGTGTGCGTGCCTGATATGTGCCAAGAAAGTCTGTTAAAAAAGTATTTTAGCGTAGCTTATTAGTGTTATACTTTATAAAGTACACATTTATAATAAATGGAGTGACTCTATTGTAGATTACAGTTGACAGACCTAGTCACACATGACGATTTGTCATAACTATTTTTGCCCATTTTTATTTAATGATTGGTAACCAACTGCGTGAAATGCAATCGTAATAGAGTTGTCTCAATCCCGCTGTGTGTGTGTACTTTTTTATAGAGAGAGGAAAATAGTATTACGTTTTGTCATGCCTTTATGTTGTAGTAATACAAAGTATATATAAATATATCCATCATCAACTTGTGATTCCGTCGTGATGCCGCCGCTAGATATTACTTCACGTTGATCTTCCGGGCCCGGCGGCTATACAGGATGTAATTGTTAAGTGAACTTTTCTTAATCAGTAAAATGACATGTTATATATATAACTAGTTATTGATAAGGCAGAGTACATCATGTATATCTATCTCGCCGATGCTCTGCAATGCAGTCATATCTTAATATATATAAATCTCGTGTCACAATGTTTGTCCTCAATGGACTCCTAAACTGATGAACGGATTTCAATGGGGATTACTTCATGGAGTGCAGTTTAGTCCAACTTAAGAGATAGGATAGTTTTTATTTCGATTTGGGACCCATAATTATTTTTATTTCCAATATTTGTTTTGTTTGGACATATTTTCTGTGAGAGTATTTTTGACGCGCGGTTTGACAGTTCTGCTGTGAAACAATTCCATTATAACAACAAGGAGCATATTATTATGTTACAATGAAAAATTATTGACAATTTCATCAAAAACGGTATTTTATTTATTATGTACAGAACAACGTCGGTCTGGTCAGCTAGTAGTCACATATTTCTAAACTCACTCTTTCTAAACAGTTGACATTTTGTCGGACTGTGTATTATTATTGTTTTTTACAAATATATATATATATAATGTACGTATTATTTCCAAGTAGTATGTACCTATATCCTGTTCGTTATAAAACATACAAATTATGTCCTTACTTTATATAAATTTAATACTTAGACATTTTTGACTGTATAAATCACACTGTTACCATTGAATGATGTGTTTATCATTAATTCTTAGATACATATACCACAATTGTACCTTTCATAAGTTTATATAAATGTGTAATATATGTAATGTTGATGATCCAAATCAATATATACATATAAAACCCACAATGACGAACAATCAAATTCAGAAAAGTTTTTTTTACAAAAGTATTTAAAGTATTATTTTAGTGCTACATTGTTTGGTTTGTCTGTGGTGTCAATTTAATTACAGAGTAGGTGCAAGGTGACCAAGATTCGTAACGGATTGTTCTCACTTTAATGTTCGATTGTTCCTTTGTTTATTGTTACCACTAAATACCTACTTGCTAATATTTGCGTTCACAAATTTACTTAAAATTGTGTAATATAATTTTATTACTACTTATCTACCAGTTTTATTTAAGGTCGAATATAATAATATATAAAGGCACCCTGAGATAATTTCTTGCGCTGTTTTTTCTGAGCCTCGTTTTGTTTTCATAAGCTGTGGCATGTTACAAACAACTTTTTGGAACACTCCTTACTAGTTGCACCAGATCAAAGAGTATAATAATGTATAGGGAAAAGAGAGCCGTCTCTACGCATTATGAGCTGTTTATTTGAAAACTAGCGCCATCTGGAGATCTGCCCCGAAAATAACTATATACGAGGGGCGGTCAAAAAGTTCGCGGAATGGCGGGGTTGGCGGGGGTGAGGTCGCTCCTCCAGGTAGCCGCTACTTGAGTAACTCATAATTACTATATATGCCAATTTCTAGCCTAATTGGGTCATTAGCTTTCGAGTTACAAACGAGTGAACAAGTAAATCGGGAACAAACTAGCCACTATGGAGAAAATTGAACATCGCGCCGTCGTAAAGTTCCTCACCAAACAAGGAAAAACGCCTCAAACTATTTTGCAAGAGATGTTAGCTGTTTACGGAGACTCTGCTCCTGGTAAAACCATGATTTACAAATGGCACGGCCTTTTCAAGCAAGGAAGGGAGTCAATTGAAGATGATCCTCGACCTGGACGGCCCATTGAGGCCACTACGCCGGAAATCATTGAAAAAGTTGAAAAACTTGTATTGGAAGACGGAAGGTTGAAGAAGAAACAACTTGCAGCATCAGTTGGAGTATCAGAAACCACAATTTTAAATATTCTTCATCAACATCTTGGCATGAGTAAAGTGTGTTCAAGGTGGGTCCCGAGAATGCTCACGCCGCTGCAAAAACGTGAGCGCGTCAACTGTTCCCGCGAGTATTTGGACCGCTGTGGAGAAGTTAGGGAAGAAATTATGGCCCGAATTGTAACCGGTGATGAAACTTGGGTTCACCACTATGAGCCTGAGTCAAAGCAGGAGTCGATGCAGTGGCACAAAAAAGGCACACCACCCCCAAAAAAATTTAAAGTGTCGCAATCGGCCGGAAAGATCATGGCGACTATTTTTTGGGATACTGAAGGTATTCTTTTGATCGATTATAAAGAACGTGGTGTTTCTATAACGGGAGAGTACTACGCTTCCCTATTGGACCGATTAAAAGAAGCTATTAAAGAAAAAAGAAGAGGAAAACTGACAAAAGGTGTACTCCTTTTGCACGACAACGCGCCCGTTCACACGAGTCATGTTGCGACGGCTGCCATTCATCGATGCGGTTTTGAACAACTACGCCATCCACCCTACAGTCCAGACCTGGCCCCTAGCGATTTTTATTTATTCCCAAAGATGAAGAAAGAGCTGCGTGGAAAAAAATTTAGAGACGATGATGAAGTCAAGTCGGCGATTTCGGCGTATTTTGACGCCCAAGACAAAACCTATTTTTTCGACGGTATTAATAAGTTATATGCCAGATCCCAAAAATGTATTCGTGTTAAGGGGGAATATATTGAAAAGGAAAAATAACATAATGTATCATTTCATCTTTTTTCCCAGTCATTCCGCGAACTTTTTGACCTCCCCTCGTATAAGCTCGAAATTATAAAATTCATTTTTAATGCTGTGACGCAATTAAATAACTAACTCTACTTTTTAATGTAGGTACTGCAATTTTTACCATGTTGAAATTGCGCGTAGAATTAGTTATTTAATCTTGCCACAACATAGAACATAAAGGATAGATTTAGTAGTAAATATGCAAAATGGAACACGAGAGCTACATACATGCACAAACGATAGAAGTAGCCGCCATTTTATGAAAAGTGGGCACTTGGGCAGTGACACAAATAAAGAAAAGTTGAAAGGTTTCAAAGCGAGTGACAGCTGACAAAGCTTTCATTTTCGGGCCAACTAACAGATGGCACTACATTCTTCTGAAAACGTCACTTTAAGGCGTCTGTCCCACCCCTGCACCAGACCGTAGACGCGAGCAAAAGGACCTACTCCATAACATGTGGCCGGAAGTGCGCTCTGTACGTAAAGCGCTAGAATGAGGGCCGCCCAGTATACCTCATACTTCAACATTACATTATGATATTATGTAGATATGTATTTCAGCCATTATGGTTGGTAAGTGCTTGCTGTAAGGGCTATTGGTAAATTGATATTAATTTCGTTTCATTGTTTTTTTTACCGGGAAACTTATTTTACTGTTGCTTCAAATTAATTTTTATAACAACTCCTTCATGTTACTTATGAGACTGTCCAAAATCCATATAATATGCACGGACTAGGAAAAAAGGACTCCGCAACGTTTTTTTTTTATTCATTTATTGCAGTAGCCTTTACAAATTTCATGAGTACAGTCTGCCTAACTACGTAAGTAGTTTGTCGGCAGCAGCTCTCGTGGAAAGATAATACTAACAATAATAAATACAATACTAACTATACTACTTACAATAATACTAAATTTACACTATTAACCTAAAACTACTATTAAACCTAATGTACAGCATTAAACTTATTTCTTATTGTTAATTAACACGGCATAGTAAAGTTAAAATTATAAATGAAATATTAAATAAACTTATACTAAATTCATTTCATGGGCACAGTGAGAGATAATGTTTTGTGAGAATTTGTTTAAGGTGATTTTTAGAGGAAACATCTTTTAGCAAATCCTGTGGCAGTTCATTTATGACAGCGAGCACTATCCAGCGTTTTTCTCTTATGTGAGTGTGTGCGTTTTTCTGTTACGTGATAATAGAAAGTAAAGCACCTTTATGCTAGTGTGTGTGCGGTTACGGGCTATACCAGTTACACAAATTTTTCTCTATTAAATAATCATAGATCCACGAATACTTTTATAGTATTGTATTAACACATTTTCACAACGCACGACGGCATTTTTAAAATATTTTATTGCGACGCAAACTGATCTGTCACAGACGATGGCAAATCTCATAATGGCGGCCGATAGGCTTGTATTAGTGTAAGTGTATGCGTGGGGCTATGTATTTACACGTTTACCGGCTTATTTTGGTGCCTCACTGTTATGTAAAGTGACACGGAGTCCTTCTTTTTTTACTCGTCCGTGATAATATGTAATAATCAAATTCGAGCAACAAAGAACAGCTCCTCGCTAGCGGGCGCTGTCCCTAAATCAATATATTTAGCACGACATACCATCGTGACAATCATTTAAATCTGTATCAAGGGTACCTACCGTTTGCCACAGTGCTTTCAAATTAACATGCAACTTTTATGTTATTCTCAAGTAATGAATAACGAGACGAAAAAAAACTCAAAGATATTCATATAATGACCATGTACGGCCAATATATTTATAGCAATCTCCTGGACGTACATAAACATTATAATTTATACAGTAAAATAAGCGACAAACATAATTTGAACACTAGAAATAACTAGATTCTTATAGTGCCCCCTACTAGGCTCTGTAAAATAAACAATTCTTTTCCATGCGATGGTATTAAATTTTACAAAAAATTACCAAAACGTTTATCAGAATTATCAATAAATAAATTTAAATCTTTTAATAAACGCAAACTTATGTCGTAGGCTTATTACAGTATTGAAGATTACGTAAACGATATTACAATATGGAAGTGAATAGTATTATAGTTGTTTTTTTATTTCGTTAAATCTTTGAAAAATGAATACTATATTAATTATTGCTTTCATAGTTTACGGTAATTAATAATCTACTTCACCCCAAGCAATTTGTTTTTACCAAAGTTAAGTTAACCATGGATGCTGGAATGGCACTTGTCAAGCATGTGTTTGACGGCTGGGAGGACTCCTATGATGCAATAGCTATTTTCTAAAAGAATTAAATTGATTCACAAATAATAATAAACCTATTGTTAAATAGTAAAGAACACAATTGTGTTCCATTTCAACTACCAAAAGTGAAACAAACAAAGGTAAATGTAATGCTACATTATAAAACTGGAATTTGTATCAGATCTGACTGTTTTTCTTGTCATAATCATAGATAGTAAAGTACAGTGGGGCGCACATATCACTAACTTAGTAAATATTCTAAGTGATGTGAATACATGCTGTTTGATTTATTTTGCATACTTCCATAATATCATTATGTCACACGGGGCTGCAATTTATAGAGCTTCGGGCCCGTAACCCTTGCCTCGCAATACATACATACGAATATAATAAGTTGTTATATGATTTATAAGATGGGCTCGGAGTTTTTATCTCTTCTTCTTATAGCCCCTTCACTAAGTGATGTAGCTTCATGACGTGTACCAGGTATTGTTACATTAAGAATGTTATTGTCACAACCTACAGTAAATAAATTATTATTAAAAACCTACAGTAAGTAAATAAATATTAAGACACCTTAATACGAACCTTAGACTCAAGAAATAGATATAGTTTTGTGAAATAAAAATAAAAATATTTACACTATAGGTTCATGTTCACCAGTGATGTGAACACACCCACCTTACAGTACATTTATTGTCCTGATATAATTTTTGCATATCATAATTCTAATATTAAGTAATTTTATAGTATTTTTGGACTCGAGATGTCATCTATAAAAGAGTCGTTAATTGTGAATGTTTATAAATAATTTGTCATGTTTTTAAAGTGATAACCCTCACTTCTAGGATTAAATTATTTACACAAATAAAATTTGAAAAATAAATTTTATGAACGATGCGGGACTCGAACCCACGACCTCTTGCGTTCCGTGTAAGTGCTGTGTATTGTGTATTAATCCTAGAAGTGAGGGTTATCACTTTAAAAACACATAAAATTGTTTAGATTTACAAGAGCGACATCGAAAGTCAATTTTCTAATATGCAAATATTGAGGTTGAGCAGGTTATCAACTGTAAAGTAAATCCTGTAGAATGTAGATGATGCCACAATCTGAGAGTTAAACAAAGCATACAAAATTTTATAACGATGCGTCACTCGAACGGTTAGCTCAGCTGGTTAGAGCATCGGCACGGAATGCCGAAGATCGTGGGTTCGAGTCCCGTATCGTTCATAAAATTTTATTTGTGTGAATGTTTATGTCTTTTTTCATTTGGTGTCTCCAATCTTTTTCATGGCCTATTGTAAAGTATATTATTTCAGAAGGAACTGTTATACGGGAATAATCAATCTGGTTTTCATCATTCATCTAGAATATAGTAACAATGGAAATAGTAGAGTTAGAAAATGAATGGTGCGGCTCAAATCCCGAACTAGACTGACTGCTCTCTGAAAGTCATTATATAAACTTACAAAATGCTAGTAAGGCATTTTTTTTGTAGCGTCCTCAGTGACCTATCTACAATAGAACCCTCGTTGTATATGAAGCCACTATATCCCGAGATATAATCACTATTCTGTCAGTGTATACCACTACATCATATAAAGCGTATTATCCCTTTCTTTAAAATAAACTGTGATTTTAAACAAAGTGATGGGAAATCCCCAGTAAATGCCGTGGAACATGCAATTGTTTTAACTATTCCTTGTTTTATACAGGAAGCCGGATTCCCTGAGGGCGTGGTGAACGTGGTGCCAGGGTTCGGAGACGCGGGCGCCGCGCTCGTCGACCACAAGGACGTTGACAAGATCGCATTCACTGGTATGACGTAACATTATATGACAATAAGGAATGAGACGAGCAGGATGTTCAGCTGATGGTAATTGATACGCCCTATCCATGACAATGTAATGCCGCTCAGGACTCTTGAAAGACCCAAAAACTCTGAGCAGCACTACACTTGCGCTCGTCAACTTGAAACATAAGATTTTAAGTCTCATTTGTCCAGTAATTTCACTAGCTACGACGCCCTTCAGACCGAAACACGATAATCTTTTTTCACACACAATCTTCACGGCAGAAAATTATTATATCATAATTACAGCAGGTTTTGAATTAATCTTTACGCAGGGCTAATGTCAGAATATGATTTTTTTATTTTAATCTGTCTGTTCTGTCTTATCTCATCAAGACTGGGGACAAAACAGATGTCACAAACTACTGCCCGATAACCATTCTAAGTTGGTTCTCCAAAATCTTTGAAAGGCTTGTGTATGCACATGTCTTTAACCATCTGAAGCCCATCTTAAGCTCACGTCAGCACGGTTTCTTTGCGGGTCGTTCAACTGTTTCTAACTTACTGGTATATATTTCATTCTTATGTGACACAATTAACGATAAGAGTCAGGTTGATTCAATATATACAGATTTTGCGAAAGCTTTTGACTACGTTCACCATTCAGTGCTTTTATGTAAGCTACATCACCTGGGAATTCATGGTAATCTTCACAGATGGCTCACATCTTATTTATCAAATCGTACGCAACTAGTTGCGTTGAGTGGCTTCGAGTCAGTCCCATTTCTTACTAGCTCTGGTGTGCCTCAAGGCTCAAATCTAGGTCCTTTGCTTCTTTTGGCATTTATAAATGACTTATTATCCAAAATTCGATGTGAGTGTCTGGCGTACGCCGATGATATAAAAATATTTCGTAAAATAAACGGTCCAGAAGACTGCTGCATTGCTGCAAAGGGACATCGAGACTATTTGGCAGTGGTGTAAAAGTAACCGCATGATGCTGAATATAAAAAAGTGTCAACTGATTACATTTACTCGCAAGAAAAATCCATTTGTTCATGATTATGTTATCGACGGCAATGTTCTAGATCGTGTGAATGGGATAAGGGACTTGGGCGTCATCTTTGACTCGGATTTATCCTTCAAAAGCCATTACGATGATATTTGTTCAAAGGCAAATAGGATGTTAAGCTTTATTATTAGAATCGCCAGACCATTTAAACAGGAAAACTCCTGGATATTATTATACAAAGGTTTAGTGAGAAGTATCCTGGAGTATTGCTCAGTGATTTGGTCTCCAATTTATAATGTTCACCGTGATAGAATAGAGTCAATTCAGCGGCGGTTTGTAAGAGTTCTCTGTAGCAGGTTGGGTGTTAGACGTAAAATTCCCGAATACTCTGAGCGCTTACGTAAATTTAACTTGCATAGTCTTGATAAACGGAGCTGGGTATCTGATATGTGCGTCTTACATAACATTGCGAATGGTTTTATGGATAGTCATCTATTAAGTTTGATAAACTTTAAATTTCCAACACGATCTGTGCGTATTCCATGTTTATTTCGATCAATTCCTCAAATAATAATGTATCGCATAACAACCCGATTATGAGAATTTGTAGAGAATTTAACGAAGTGTGTGCTGATTTTGATATATTCTTTACAAATGTAGACATTTTTAAAAATACTCTTTATAAAACTTTCTAGTTTATGTAAAATAATTTAATGTTTAACTAAATTTCGTTATACTGTAATTACTATTGTGTCCACTTATTATTTTTTTATTTTTTTACTGTATTTGGTGAATGATGTGTACAATTTTAATTGGATCTCAGGATCACAAAAATATGCTGTACTTGTTATTAGATTATAGTTTTATCTTGTTATCTGTTATTGTACCTACTTGTAAATAAATAAATAAATAAATAAAATCTCCGAGAGGGCTGGGTCTATTATAGGGCGCGTATGTTCATAAATAGGCTTATTGAAAAAAAAATTGTTTCTGACATAATAATACGATATGATGATAATATTTCTCAATTGCTGTTTAACAATTATCAACTCCGCTCACGAGAGCGGCCCACCACATAAAGTAGCTGTCTTCTTATTGTATTATTTAAGGTTCGCTTTCTGTTATAGTTGAAGACATCTGTTGCAAGTTCTGATCCAAGTCCGATCAGTTCTAAAAATAGTACCGTGGGCGATCATTTGTCCTTCAAGCGTGGTGGGGTCACACAGTCCGTGTTTTTACTAATGTAATACCGAGAATCTCAACCTTCGCGTGTCTTAGGTTATCGAACATGAGTATACAGTACTGAAGAACGCTTAGTTTTAAAATCAAATAAATTTCCATCAATATTGTGATCCGAAGCCGGGACCTGTAGTTCAGTATCCACTGCTATGTTGTTCCCGTCCAGGGTCCACGGAGGTGGGCAAGTTGATCCAGCGCGGGGCGGCGGGGAGCGTGAAGCGCATCACCCTGGAGCTGGGCGGGAAGTCGCCCAACATCGTGCTGGCCGACTGTGACCTGCAGCACGCTGTGAGGCAGAGCCACCTGGCGCTGTTCTACAACATGGGCCAGTGCTGCTGCGCCGGTAATGAACACCCGCACCTCACACCTGCCGTACACGTGACCACTGATACTTACTACCAACATCGTGCTGGCCGACTGTGACCTGCAGCACGCTGTGAGGCAGAGCCACCTGGCGCTGTTCTACAACATGGGCCAGTGCTGCTGCGCCGGTAATGAACACCCGCACCTCACACCTGCCGTACACGTGACCACTGATACTTACTACCAACATCGTGCTGGCCGACTGTGACCTACAGCACGCCGTGAGGCAGAGCCACCTGGCGCTGTTCTACAACATGGGCCAGTGCTGCTGCGCCGGTAATGAACACCCGCACCTCACACCTGCCGTA
This sequence comes from Leptidea sinapis, assembly GCF_905404315.1. Classification (NCBI taxonomy): domain Eukaryota; kingdom Metazoa; phylum Arthropoda; class Insecta; order Lepidoptera; family Pieridae; genus Leptidea; species Leptidea sinapis. Next base: position 370,444 of record NC_066265.1, on the reverse strand, counting down.
CACGTGACCACTGATACTTACTACCAACATCGTGCTGGCCGACTGTGACCTGCAGCACGCCGTGAGGCAGAGCCACCTGACGCTGTTCTACAACATGGGCCAGTGCTGCTGCGCCGGTAATGAACACCCGCACCTCACACCTGCCGTACACGTGACCACTGATACTTACTACCAACATCGTGCTGGCCGACTGTGACCTGCAGCACGCCGTGAGGCAGAGCCACCTGGCGCTGTTCTACAACATGGGCCAGTGCTGCTGCGCCGGTAATGAACACCCGCACCTCACACCTGCCGTACACGTGACCACTGATACTTACTACCAACATCGTGCTGGCTGACTGTGACCTGCAGCACGCCGTGAGGCAGAGCCACCTGGCGCTGTTCTACAACATGGGCCAGTGCTGCTGCGCCGGTAATGAACACCCGCACCTCACACCTCACACCTGCCGTACACGTGACCACTGATACTTACTACCAACATCGTGCTGGCCGACTGTGACCTGCAGCACGCCGTGAGGCAGAGCCACCTGGCGCTGTTCTACAACATGGGCCAGTGCTGCTGCGCCGGTAATGAACACCCGCACCTCACACCTCACACCTGCCGTACACGTGACCACTGATACTTACTACCAACATCGTGCTGGCCGACTGTGACCTGCAGCACGCCGTGAGGCAGAGCCACCTGGCGCTGTTCTACAACATGGGCCAGTGCTGCTGCGCCGGTAATGAACACCCGCACCTCACACCTGCCGTACACGTGACCACTGATACTTACTACCAACATCGTGCTGGCCGACTGTGACCTGCAGCACGCCGTGAGGCAGAGCCACCTGGCGCTGTTCTACAACATGGGCCAGTGCTGCTGCGCCGGTAATGAACACCCGCACCTCACACCTGCCGTACACGTGACCACTGATACTTACTACCAACATCGTGCTGGCCGACTGTGACCTGCAGCACGCCGTGAGGCAGAGCCACCTGGCGCTGTTCTACAACATGGGCCAGTGCTGCTGCGCCGGTAATGAACACCCGCACCTCACACCTGCCGTACACGTGACCACTGATACTTACTACCAACATCGTGCTGGCTGACTGTGACCTGCAGCACGCCGTGAGGCAGAGCCACCTGGCGCTGTTCTACAACATGGGCCAGTGCTGCTGCGCCGGTAATGAACACCCGCACCTCACACCTCACACCTGCCGTACACGTGACCACTGATACTTACTACCAACATCGTGCTGGCCGACTGTGACCTGCAGCACGCCGTGAGGCAGAGCCACCTGGCGCTGTTCTACAACATGGGCCAGTGCTGCTGCGCCGGTAATGAACACCCGCACCTCACACCTCACACCTGCCGTACACGTGACCACTGATACTTACTACCAACATCGTGCTGGCCGACTGTGACCTGCAGCACGCCGTGAGGCAGAGCCACCTGGCGCTGTTCTACAACATGGGCCAGTGCTGCTGCGCCGGTAATGAACACCCGCACCTCACACCTGCCGTACACGTGACCACTGATACTTACTACCAACATCGTGCTGGCCGACTGTGACCTGCAGCACGCCGTGAGGCAGAGCCACCTGGCGCTGTTCTACAACATGGGCCAGTGCTGCTGCGCCGGTAATGAACACCCGCACCTCACACCTCACACCTGCCGTACACGTGACCACTGATACTTACTACCAACATCGTGCTGGCCGACTGTGACCTGCAGCACGCCGTGAGGCAGAGCCACCTGGCGCTGTTCTACAACATGGGCCAGTGCTGCTGCGCCGGTAATGAACACCCGCACCTCACACCTCACACCTGCCGTACACGTGACCACTGATACTTACTACCAACATCGTGCTGGCCGACTGTGACCTGCAGCACGCCGTGAGGCAGAGCCACCTGGCGCTGTTCTACAACATGGGCCAGTGCTGCTGCGCCGGTAATGAACACCCGCACCTCACACCTGCCGTACACGTGACCACTGATACTTACTACCAACATCGTGCTGGCCGACTGTGACCTGCAGCACGCCGTGAGGCAGAGCCACCTGGCGCTGTTCTACAACATGGGCCAGTGCTGCTGCGCCGGTAATGAACACCCGCACCTCACACCTGCCGTACACGTGACCACTGATACTTACTACCAACATCGTGCTGGCCGACTGTGACCTGCAGCACGCCGTGAGGCAGAGCCACCTGGCGCTGTTCTACAACATGGGCCAGTGCTGCTGCGCCGGTAATGAACACCCGCACCTCACACCTGCCGTACACGTGACCACTGATACTTACTACCAACATCGTGCTGGCCGACTGTGACCTGCAGCACGCCGTGAGGCAGAGCCACCTGGCGCTGTTCTACAACATGGGCCAGTGCTGCTGCGCCGGTAATGAACACCCGCACCTCACACCTGCCGTACACGTGACCACTGATACTTACTACCAACATCGTGCTGGCCGACTGTGACCTGCAGCACGCCGTGAGGCAGAGCCACCTGGCGCTGTTCTACAACATGGGCCAGTGCTGCTGCGCCGGTAATGAACACCCGCACCTCACACCTGCCGTACACGTGACCACTGATACTTACTACCAACATCGTGCTGGCCGACTGTGACCTGCAGCACGCCGTGAGGCAGAGCCACCTGGCGCTGTTCTACAACATGGGCCAGTGCTGCTGCGCCGGTAATGAACACCCGCACCTCACACCTGCCGTACACGTGACCACTGATACTTACTACCAACATCGTGCTGGCCGACTGTGACCTGCAGCACGCCGTGAGGCAGAGCCACCTGGCGCTGTTCTACAACATGGGCCAGTGCTGCTGCGCCGGTAATGAACACCCGCACCTCACACCTGCCGTACACGTGACCACTGATACTTACTACCAACATCGTGCTGGCCGACTGTGACCTGCAGCACGCCGTGAGGCAGAGCCACCTGGCGCTGTTCTACAACATGGGCCAGTGCTGCTGCGCCGGTAATGAACACCCGCACCTCACACCTCACACCTGCCGTACACGTGACCACTGATACTTACTACCAACATCGTGCTGGCCGACTGTGACCTGCAGCACGCTGTGAGGCAGAGCCACCTGGCGCTGTTCTACAACATGGGCCAGTGCTGCTGCGCCGGTAATGAACACCCGCACCTCACACCTGCCGTACACGTGACCACTGATACTTACTACCAACATCGTGCTGGCCGACTGTGACCTGCAGCACGCCGTGAGGCAGAGCCACCTGGCGCTGTTCTACAACATGGGCCAGTGCTGCTGCGCCGGTAATGAACACCCGCACCTCACACCTGCCGTACACGTGACCACTGATACTTACTACCAACATCGTGCTGGCCGACTGTGACCTGCAGCACGCCGTGAGGCAGAGCCACCTGGCGCTGTTCTACAACATGGGCCAGTGCTGCTGCGCCGGTAATGAACACCCGCACCTCACACCTGCCGTACACGTGACCACTGATACTTACTACCAACATCGTGCTGGCCGACTGTGACCTGCAGCACGCCGTGAGGCAGAGCCACCTGGCGCTGTTCTACAACATGGGCCAGTGCTGCTGCGCCGGTAATGAACACCCGCACCTCACACCTGCCGTACACGTGACCACTGATACTTACTACCAACATCGTGCTGGCCGACTGTGACCTGCAGCACGCCGTGAGGCAGAGCCACCTGGCGCTGTTCTACAACATGGGCCAGTGCTGCTGCGCCGGTAATGAACACCCGCACCTCACACCTCACACCTGCCGTACACGTGACCACTGATACTTACTACCAACAAGTATTTGCAGTAAATGTACAAATACTCAATACATTGAAATAAGAAATTATTAATAATCATAAACGTCGAGCGTAACGGAAAAGTGTAACGATTTCTTTATCTCTTCTCTCAATATTGACGAAATTAACACTGACGAAAACTCGAATCATTTGGATAATTATGCATTTCCGCAAAGTGACGCCTATTTTAATAAAAAAAGACGATGTATTTAATAAACCTAAAATGATAGAGTTGTCAATCTGTACTGTGGCACTTACAAGAAAAACAACATGGTACGTAACTAAAACTTGTGACAGTTTGCTATAAAATGTATCTCATACGTCGATAAACAAGTTTCATTTGAAAAATTCCAGGCTCCCGCACATTCGTCGAGGACAAAATCTATGACCAATTCATCGAAATGTCCGCCGAGCTAGCGAAGAAACGCGTCCTAGGGGATCCCTTCGACCCCAAAACAGAACAAGGGCCACAGGTAACTTTACTATCAATTGTGTATTCATAATAGATTTTTATCATTGATATACATACAGCCATGCCTGGCATAAACACTACATTATAAGTCACCAATCGAATTATTTGTATCATCTTCAATTTCAATATCGCGTCTGTGGTATCCTAACTTTATACGCCCTTTTCCAATTGCTCTACAAACTTGTCAAAATCGCGTTGCGTATTCTATTTGGTGATGTTGACACGGGACGGAATGTATTACACACACATGCACATATACACTGGCGTGTCAACTAAAACAAGGCTAGTGACTTAGGGCGAATTCGACCAAACTGAATTGTATTTTTACTCGCGAGTAACTACTGCTATTGTAAAATTAAACCTAATTTTGCATTGTAACAACCACTAACCCAAGAATAATAATAACTATACGCGACCATATACTTTGGCGGTGTAAAAGGTTAAACTGAGAATAACAGTTGTCAGAGCAGAGTTAATAAGAGAAAAGAATTTAAGATGGCGATTTGTAGTTAGTAGCAATCGCAGCAGTAATGTTGAAACTAGTAATACCTTGTGGGAGGTGGCAGCTACGTGGTAGCACGGCGCGCATGGCCTAGCAGTAGTGTGCTATCAGTATTTTATTTTGGTAGGAAAGGCGCCGTAGCTAGCGAAATAACTGGGCTACTGAGAATTATCATCTTATATGTCACTCAGCTTTAATGGTTGTTCAAGAATCCTGACAGACTCTTCATTAACATCAGGTGACCACCTTGATTGTCTCATCACTTTTTGAATCATTTACCTGGTTTCGTTATAATTTAGTTATTACAAACTAAATTATCGCATGCACCTCGGTAAGGCATAGCAATGAACAACAGGGGGGCAGAAATTAAAAATAATTTTTTTCTCTTAGTATTAATTAACAGAATCAATGACGTTCTATAACATATAGACAATTCACGTCAAACAAAAACAAAGCCGAAATATGGCACATGCCACAAGTGACACCATAATAAGCTGCGACTATACATTCCTGGGTTTACTATATCGGTTTGTGTGCAAATTTTTTACTCCTTAACTGGATTTGGATCTAATAAGTTAATGTAGCCTATAATGAGAGAAACAAACACTCAAATATAATATTTTTTTTACATAAAACAATTCGGTTCACTGGTTATTAAAATGTTAAGTTCCCTGAAATAGATTTAATTTCTTAAAATTTGTCTTTTTAACTTAGACATCTTTTTTCTTAATTTTTTTATGTATGTATATTATGTAGTATAAGCGAACATCAACATTACCCTTTTATGACAGCTTTTGTCAAACTATAAAAGTAGCTAAATTGGACTTTTGTGAGTGCTTAATTTGACTAAATTTATTGACATAAGTATCGATTATCACTAGGTTATGATACGTCTGTGATGCCGTATAAAAAGCACTAGTTTGTAATCGTTCCTGTGAGCCGTTGACATTCACTGCCAATGACTTCCTGTGCACAAAATGTAATATTGCTAAGAATTGTTCACTGGGCCTTTTAAAAAAAAGAGCGACTGTATAGTTTTCATTTTTGACTGTATGCTGGTTGCGTCTTTTTATGTCTCATTTTGACGGGAGATAAAGTGATGTGAATACTTGTGAATAATTGTATCATATTGAATGAAAATACATTTGTTTTACTAAATTTTTTACGCTTTTTGCCTACTCATTATATACATATATACTCACACTATGTTTTTTGCGCACTTTTTAATAGCACACTTAGACTTGGTGATTGACACACGACTAAGGAAAAAAGTGTGCTCACATTGTCTTTGAGCACACTTTTGCCGCTCCGCTATTAAACTGCGAATGATATGTCCATATATATAGAACAGTATTGAATAGAATAGTAACTTTCTCAAAGAGCTTATAAATTTTTAGAGCTTATAAGTGTTCTGGTGATTATGATATAATTATATTAATGTCGGTATCCAGATCGACGCGGAGCAGCAGACCAAGATCCTGCAGCTCATAGAGAGCGGCAGACGGCAAGGAGCCCGCCTGGTGACAGGGGGCCAGGCGTCCCCGCGGGCCGGGTACTTCGTGGAGCCCACCGTGTTCGCGGACGTGCGGGACGAGATGGACATCGCGACGGTCGAGGTGAGACCTGGCTCGCTCACATCGACGCGGAGCAGCAGGCCAAGATCCTGCAGCTCATAGAGAGCGGCAGACGGCAAGGAGCCCGCCTGGTGACAGGGGGCCAGGCGTCCCCGCGGGCCGGGTACTTCGTGGAGCCCACCGTGTTCGCGGACGTGCGGGACGAGATGGACATCGCGACGGTCGAGGTGAGACCTGGCTCGCTCACATCGACGCGGAGCAGCAGGCCAAGATCCTGCAGCTCATAGAGAGCGGCAGACGGCAGGGAGCCCGCCTGGTGACAGGGGGCCAGGCGTCCCCGCGGGCCGGGTACTTCGTGGAGCCCACCGTGTTCGCGGACGTGCGGGACGAGATGGACATCGCGACGGTCGAGGTGAGACCTGGCTCGCTCACATCGACGCGGAGCAGCAGGCCAAGATCCTGCAGCTCATAGAGAGCGGCAGACGGCAGGGAGCCCGCCTGGTGACAGGGGGCCAGGCGTCCCCGCGGGCCGGGTACTTCGTGGAGCCCACCGTGTTCGCGGACGTGCGGGACGAGATGGACATCGCGACGGTCGAGGTGAGACCTGGCTCGCTCACATCGACGCGGAGCAGCAGGCCAAGATCCTGCAGCTCATAGAGAGCGGCAGACGGCAGGGAGCCCGCCTGGTGACAGGGGGCCAGGCGTCCCCGCGGGCCGGGTACTTCGTGGAGCCCACCGTGTTCGCGGACGTGCGGGACGAGATGGACATCGCGACGGTCGAGGTGAGACCTGGCTCGCTCACATCGACGCGGAGCAGCAGGCCAAGATCCTGCAGCTCATAGAGAGCGGCAGACGGCAGGGAGCCCGCCTGGTGACATAGGGCCAGGCGTCCCCGCGGGCCGGGTACTTCGTGGAGCCCACCGTGTTCGCGGACGTGCGGGACGAGATGGACATCGCGACGGTCGAGGTGAGACCTGGCTCGCTCACATCGACGCGGAGCAGCAGGCCAAGATCCTGCAGCTCATAGAGAGCGGCAGACGGCAGGGAGCCCGCCTGGTGACAGGGGGCCAGGCGTCCCCGCGGGCCGGGTACTTCGTGGAGCCCACCGTGTTCGCGGACGTGCGGGACGAGATGGACATCGCGACGGTCGAGGTGAGACCTGGCTCGCTCACATCGACGCGGAGCAGCAGGCCAAGATCCTGCAGCTCATAGAGAGCGGCAGACGATAGATAATTTATTTATCACGTGCGCTAGTCGTGAGCATGTCGGTGACGTGAACCCATAAGATATTCCCCTACCAAAAAGTGCCCAGCGCGGCTAAAAATGTTTTCATTTCAAAATGTGTTTTTATATATTCGGTCCAAAATGTGATTTTATATATTTGGTCCAAATGTGTTTTTAGATATTCGGTCCAAAATGTGATTTTAGATTTTCGGTCCAAAATGTGTTTTTAGATATTCGGTCCAGTGCAACAGATCCTCAAGTTCTCGTCGCTGGAGGAGGTGGTGCAGCGAGCTAACGACACGGAGTACGGGCTGGCAGCCGCCGTGTTCTCACAGGACGTGGACAGGATCAACTATGTGATACAGGTGAGTGACGCGGGGTGAATGGTGGAGTATTGGTGGAGAGGTGTGTAGGTAAATTAAATGTTTGTTGGTGGAACATTAGCTTATTAGTTTACTGAAAAAATAAAAAGTTAAAGTAAAATTTTCTGTCACGGCAAAGATTGTTACACTGTACTAGGGGTAACTAAACTAAATTAATTTTTTCAGTCAATAATGTATCCGAGCTTATTATGTAGCATAACATTCGAAGTTATGGTATGTCTCCATAAAGTTATGTAAGTATTATTACAATCAGTCTGCTTAGGGCAATAAAAATCCACTTAGTTCCCTTAGGTGCGCAAATTTACCCCAAATGATTGCGCAAACTTACCTTTATTACGGAGAAAGTGTGTGCATTTAGAATCATTCGGATCTGTTTTTTTCCGAAGTGAAGATTTTATACTCTATCAGAGACATCTTCTTATTTTCCTTTCGTGCTTATCGTTTTATTTGACACTAGTTTTCATGTTTAAGTGTGCACCCTTGCCCCGCATGACTCTAGAGACAACATAATGCTAGTAGGGTAAATGTTGCACCTAAGTACAGATGACGAGAAAATTTAATACAGATTTATTTAGTAAAACACGCAAACACAAATATCTAAGTTAGCTACTGACTCTAGTCATTACCGATTATCGAAATATTAGCACCAAATAAATAAAACATATATCGTGAGTACCCGTCATAATAATTACAATGTTTAAGGTCCGCGATAATAAAAGTTTAAAAATATATAATATGATAATGTAAGGAAATGTTATTTATTCATAAAATGTTTTATTGATTATAATAGTATATATATATTTTAATCGTGCGGGAAAAGTAGTATCCTGGCGCTCGGTGTTGCGGTTGAAAAAGATTCGCTCGTGCGTTCAACTTCGCTTTCGTGGGCAATCGAGAACTTGTCGCATAGTATATATTTTGGTCTTAGTTACAATTCTTGAATTCATTAAATTTTTATAGTATTAGTATAGTATGTACATTATTGGTATCATTATTTAATTCTATAAAAGTAACAATTGATTAGAGTGAGAATATGAGTGGTGCCATATTGGGTCTTAACGTACACAACCGAATTAGGCCGGCACGCCCGGAGAAATACCACTCTCCCACTTAAAATCGGCGTGAAATAGGCTTTGCCGCTGTGTTTCGTTCGGCGTGTGGGGTATCCGGAGGCCTAACCCTTCTCAGATGGCAGCACGAACTAAAAATAAACTACTCCAGGCCGGTACCAGGCTATGTAGTCCTGGAGAATCCGACCGTGGGCGTCCACAATTAGGACCTTTACCTAATAGTGTCTGCCCCGCGTATTCTGGAGGGGGCAAACCTGTGCTGACTCGGGGTAACGGAGCAGAAGGCTCAAACCACCCTCCCCCACATTCGCTGTTGCAATATCAGGGGGCTTCGCTCAAATTTAAATGCCGTCAACTTCTACCTGGAGACTGAAAAGCCGGCCCTGCTCTTTTAGACGGAGACACAGATATCCTCTCTGGCTGATACATCTTACCTCTCATCTCACTAGTCGTTTCCTCATGACTGGGGATCGTGGTCATCAACAAGTGGTTTACACTTGGAGTGAACTATTTGTTTCCATCGGCTTCTGTACATCGCGGCCCTGACGACGGAGCTAAACCTCGGGGACCTGGAGTCTTTTATTTGCTTGGTCCATCTGGTAGGAGACCGGCCTCGGGTTCGCTTGCCATTTGTGTTCCCAACTACGATCAATTATTTCTCCAGGCTCTCATTATCCCTTCGCATTATTTGGTCGAAATACGAAAGAATTCGTTGGTGGCATATCGTGGACAGACGGGTTATTATCTTGACCTCCACATCTCCAAGGCATCAATCCTCTGCCTCTCGCGAGCCCGTATCGTCCACGACTCCACGCCATACAGAAAAATAGGGAATATCAAGGCACGTGTAACTAACTAACCTTAACCGGGTCTTGTTGTTAATAGTGATTTCTGATTGTGGCTAAGAGCACAGTGTCATCGGCATATCTCAGGTTCGAAACCCTTTTACAACCCTCTATCACAATCCTTCAGGGTCTTTCGCATTCTCCGTATATTTTGAAGAGTGCCGGAGAGAGAATGCAACCCTAACGCGCGTTTACGTCAGGGAGGATGTCTGTTCTCGACGCCTGAGTTTTCAAACATGGTAGTGTTTTTTTGAGGTAGATGCCTCCAGGTCCCTCAAAAGAGTGATTCCTGACGCGAAGTCGAAGCACATTGGCAAAATTAGCGACAGACTTGCACGCCTTCTCTCGGGAATTGGTGCGTTCTGGTCACTCGCCAAGGCTGTCCAATTAAACTTCTGCCAGCCAGACTTTCCGCCACTGCACAGGGACGATGACTCGCTGGCTCAAAACACAAAAGAGAAATCTGATCTCCTGGGCTCCCTATTCTCGTCCGACTCGACTCTGGATGTCCAAGGTGCACCACCACCGCATATTCCGCGGTGCGAGTCATACATGATGGAGGTAAAATTCCGGCATGGCGCCGTGCTTCAGGCGCTTCTCACCTTGGACATTCATAAATCGAGCGGACCCGATGGCATTTCCCCGGTTATGCTGCGGACATGTGCTCCGAAATTGGCGCGGCTCCTAAAGACGGGTAGTCTTTTCCGGCTCTCCTACTTATCAGGTGTAGTTAATTATGGAAGGCATCTTTGGTGCACGCGATCCTTTATGAAGATGTACGCTCGGATCCGTCCAACTGCCGCCCCAATAACTCCATTTTCTTCAAAGTAATGGAGTCGATTATCAACCGCCAGCTCTTGGGATACCTAGAGGAGCACCAACTGATCAGCGACTGCCAGTACGGTTTCCGTCAGGGTCACTCAACTGGTGATCTTCTTGCATAACTCACCCATAAATGGGCGCAAGCGGTTGAGTCGAAGGCGGTGAGTTTGGACATAGCGAAGGCCTTCGTTCGAGTGTGGCATAAAGCGTTACGTAACGAAGTGGCTTACCCTGCCATAAGAAGTTATCATTTCAAAAACCAGTTTGTTAAATGTTAATGTGTATTGTTGCAGGGTTTGCGCGCCGGCACGGTGTGGGTTAACGATTACAACGTGTTCGGGAACCAGGTGCCCTTCGGAGGGTTCAAGCAGTCGGGGCTGGGCCGCGAGAACGGACCCTACGGCATCACCAACTACACCGAGGTGAAGGCCGTGGTGACGAGGCTGACGGACAAGAACTCATAGGACACAACCCACACACCACACATGTACGGACTCCAGTGATCTGATAAAGATGGCGATATTAAATAAACACACGGGGATTATTACTTAATCGTGATCATAAAAAAATATTCAAAAGTAAAATACATAATTCACCTAAATAAATAAATTTTTCCTAATATCATTTCGGAACAACGTAAGTAAAGTTACGTTTAAAGTTAACTTTTTATATTACAACCTATCACACAAATTATGCAAAAAATACATTTGTAAGACGCTCATGTGGCGTTTATAATTAATATTTATAAATAAATAAATAAATAAAATAAATATTTAATAAACGTAGCTTATATAAAAGACAAGTAGGTGAAGTGATTTCTGTTTGAAATGAATATTATATTCGCAATGCAAACAATTCAGTCAACTAACGGAGGTGAGCGGGCGCCAAGTACTGAACGCTTATTGGTCAGGTGATATGGTCACAGCATATCGTAAACAGTCTGTGTTTCTAATGTGTTCTATTAGTTATACGATCGACGATGGACTCACTGACCTTTCTAATTTGTTCGCTGGATATCTTTAGTCTGATATTACTGTTTTAGAGCTCTGAGCAGTTCTGAGCGCAGTCTTATAATATCTGTAGAATATTTACTGATATTATTAGATACTCAAGGCAGTCTCTCAGTACTCGGACACCGTGACGTTAGTTGGTCAACTAGACCACTTGTATCATACTTCAGGTACCGCAAGCTTCACTGAACCACAACCATGGACGACAATTGAATAAATGTTTATGTGAATAACTTGTAAAAAATGCACTTCTTTCTCACAGTGTAAAAATTATTTAATAACATGAGTTATTTATCTATAATATGCGGTATTGTAATATTTTCATTGGTTCTATTTATTTAACACCATTATTATTCTCTATGCAAACGTAAAATAGCACCAAGAATAATTTTTAAAGGTTTTTTTTTTGTTTTGTTACCTACGTCAAAGAAGTATAACTTGTAGCGGGCGTACACACACTTGTATGAACACTAACTCGACAGACATTGTTCTAATATAATAAATAAAATACTGTTTTTCATGAATATAAATAATATTTCATAACATCAAGAATAATTTCGGAAGATATGCTCCCTGTTGTTATAATGAAATTGGAAACTGTCAACCGTGCGTGTATAAAATATGTCCATACAAAACAAATATTGGAAATAAAAATAATTATAGGTCCTAAATCGAAATAAAAACTATCCTATCTCTCAAGTTGGACTAAACTGCACTCTATGAAGTAATCCTCATTAAAATTTGTTCACTAGAAACAATGATGTTAGTTTGGCACTGGATTTATATATATTAATTATTAATTCTTCAGCGTCTCGTTAAGTTTTTCGTATTACAAACATTGAATTCCATACTAAGGGTGCTTCTCACTTCACTTAGGAATAAATAAGTTTTATTGTAATGGCATCTACGTAATTCGTGGAGGACAGTGAGAAAATGACTCGATCGCGAATTTCATATTGAGGTACTTTCTGAAAACAGGCCTAAAATATATATTGGATTCTATTTGAGTGAATGACGTCCTCGGGGCTTTATACATTATTATTATACAGAACAAGCAAATATTTAGATTTGTTTTGAATATAGACGAATGCAAAATATGCACAATAATTATTGTATGTTCCTATATCAATAGTTTAATGTTGGCTGTGCCAAAGCATTTACTAATTTCAATAATATATCATTTATATTTTGTACATTATATATCTATTTGTAATAATTACAATCTGTATCACTGGATTATATTATGAATAATAAATTGTTTTATTACTGTCTTGGCCTTTTTTTATTTATCCTCGTAGAATAATCGTCTACAGAATATCACCTTAGGAACAAATATACCTAAATAATAATAATCTTTATTTAAGGCGAAGAGTGAGGAAAAAACACGCAAACTAGGTGTTTTTAGGCAAGTTTTATGGTGAAAATATAGCATTTAGAGCTATGAACACTAATTTATCTTGTTAGACATACCCTTAAGTCTAATATTTAAGTTGCCAATGCTTGCAATTGTTATAGTTAATACTCTAGAGTTATTTTTAACAACCATTTTTATTTATAGTTAAACACGCTGTTTCTCGGTATGACGCATTTGTTTAGTACGAAACTCAGATGGGTTATTCTTATAGCTTGTACTTTTATTATGAAAGTCCATTTATTAGGATTAGTAATCAATAACAAGGATTATAAGCATATAACTGTTTGCGCCTTACTTTTTGGCATAAGTAAGAAAGTATTTGCTCGCAAAATATGATCAGGAGTTACATTTTTCATGCCAGTCATCGTTCACATACTTCAATCAGCGTGAACCTCTCACCTTGCTGTATCAGGCCGTGGTATACTATTGATTGTTTTGGTGTAAAAAATAATTCGACTGGGCGGAAACTTAGAAATTAGTGAAGTTGTCCAGAAAACGTAAATCAGTCCTTGCCAACGATGTAAAAAGATGACTCAAGAGATGCCTGATAGCATTGAGTAAGTACATAAGTACCTATTTTTATTAACATAATATAAATAGTAATTGGCATTATGATTTAAGTAAAATGATATTAAAACCAACAACATTAAATATTTTGGCTAGCCTGTTTGTAGCCATATTGATAAAATCATGCATTTTCGTTTGATAAGAACACCAAATACCTAACAAATATTCCCGAGTCTAATGTAGGTAACTCTTATACATTGCAGCGTAGTAAGGAAAGTTTAAAAAAATACTTGAGATCTGATATTGGCATAGTTATAGGTACGTATACCTCTACTTACGCAAGTAGTATGACCATGAGTTCTAATGTTTACTATAAATATGTTTTATTTCAATGAAATAATTTTGTATTTCTAGGGATTACCAAATAACATAATCTATATTATTATGAAGCTCATTTCACAGCTTCGTAGTACGTGGAAGAAAGCTCCTTGAAAATCGCACTGTGGAGGATCGCCACACATCCAGATGGTGGGGATGATATCCTAACTTGTGGCGTGTCGTGCGAAGGTGGAATTTGGCGGCAGGAATCAGGTGAAACAGCTCTTCGGAACACTCCCCGTGATGAATGCGGTAGAAGACACACAATGAAGCGATGTTTCTACGCATCGTCAAGTGATCCGGCCGTTCTCAGACCACTAGGTCCCCGACAGTTCGAGCTGCTCTGTGTTGCACGCGGTCAAATGGATTGAGCTGATACTGTGGAGGGCCAGGCCCGAGATGACAGCAATACTCCAAATGTAGCCGGATCTACGCTTTGTACAGCGCTAGAATGTGGGCCGGCCTGAAATATTGCCGTGCTCTATCTATGACGCCCAGTTTCTTCGGAACCAATTCGGGGGCGCGGAATTGGCAATTGCTCGAGATTTCAAGACCCAGAATTCCGATACTAGGCGAGGCTGTAAGGGAAGTGTTGTCGAAGAGCAGTGATACGACAAATAGGGTTTTTTTAGTGGTAAACGTGAAAACTTGAGTAGAAGACTCAAGTTTACACGTTTACACGGCGCGGGGGTTAAATTGGACAAGGTTCAATTTACCCCATTCCGCGACCTTCTAAAGAGAGGACTCGATAGAAGACACAAGTTTCTCCCGGCACTGGTCGACGATTAGAAGGATTCAAAAATAGCATCCATATGTACAATTTGATTTATGCACGATTAATATCAAATGGTGACGCTAATACCTTTGCAAAATTTTTACATGAAAGGCCATTTATAAAGACATAACGATCGAAAAAATTGAATGCCTGAATGACCTGCTAAGGAATTAATTTATAAGACGAATTTTGAAATACTTAAATGAAAATTTTTTTTTTTAAAACCATTTGGTCGAGATGAAATTAAGGGACGGAAATGCAAAATGGAAAAGCCAATAATATACAAGAAACACTTTGTGATAAAAACAATTAAGAAGCGTATCGATTGACAATAAACGATGCTGTGTGTGTAGAAGTACAAAGTTTTGAGGAATTCTAGAAGCAATAAATTACGTAAACTATTCACAATTTTTATTAATTAAATCATTCTATATTTTTTATTACGACGCTCTTATTTATAATTTATATCTATTTAATTTAGATCGACGCTCGCATCGCCGCGGCGATTGGCGCGCCGTAGCGGACGGACGTCTTTCGCGCTCTATGCGTTAAAAGTTAAAACAAGATATGTGGTGTGTGGTCTAAGTAAAAAGAACATGGCGGGTGTTATTATTAACGAGTTTTTGACGTCTGTACAAAACAAGATAGATGTTTTAGATGAGTTAAGCATCGTTCAGATCTGTGCTACGAATTTCACGGATTCTGAAGTAGACAGTGGTAAAAGTGCACTATATAACGCATGTGGTGACGGCGTCAGAAATATTCAACGGAAAGGCAAAGATAGAAAAACATAAAAGATGTTATAAAACTTTTAAAGGAAGTTGACCCCGATGCTCAACCAACTTTTGTCGCGAGGGATCTAAGTCGCCTGCCACCAGTATCGTTCGATCATGTAGACGTAACTCGATTCCTTAAGGACATGTCCTTAATGAAAGCTGAAATGACAGATTTTAAGACAAAGTTAAGCCATGAGCTTGCGAATTTACGGATTTCTTTAGACTCGCATAAAGAGCGAGGTGTCAATACACCTCCGATAATGACGACCCCAGAAAAGGCGAAATATTTAACATCTCCGAACCCGCTACCGCTTGTGACTGCACCGCAACCTACAGGTGTACACGAAGTAATCACGCGGAGCTCGTATGCACCGACCTACCGAGACATCGTGTACAACAAGGAAGGCTCGCGCCAAGCAAAAAGTGCCCGTACGCGTAATACTAGTTCGGGCGTAATCGGCGTAGCGGCGGACTGCACGCTTGTAAGCGACGCGGCGACGAAATCTAATGAGTCACCCGCAAACGATACTTCATTTAAAATTGTTGAATACAAGAAACTTAAATCTAAAGTTGCAAATATGAGGGGAACATCTGTGGTATCTCAGTGTAAAATTCAGGTCGTAGATCCAGTATGCTGCATATATATCTCCTGCGCATTAAAAACTGTTTCCGAAACTGACATCAAGGAACACATTAACGATATGGGGGAGGAGTGTATTAGTGTTGAACGTCTTACTCAAAATAGGGAAACCTCTTTCAACCCATTTAAAGTTAAGATACATGCAAGTAAGATTAATACATTTTTGGATGCCAAGTTTTGGCCTGCGGGGCTAGTATACCGACGTTATAAGGAACGACAGTTGTATACTGCTTTAATTAATAAAAAATAATGTGCACTTGACTATTGCTAGAATTGACCTCACTGGGTTGAAGACGAAGAGGGTAGGTAGTTCCCACCCGCCGGAGTAGGTTGTCGCAGGCTTTCGCGCTGCCGCACAGGTAGGTCGCCGCAGGGGCAGGGGTTCCTCTTAGTAATAAAACTTGAGAGTTTCCTTTATTCCTTGTTCCTTGTTGTTTCTTGTTCTAATGGTACTGCGGTACTGGATGAACCCCCTCTGTGCTGTTTAGCAGCCCTGGCTTTCACAGCGAAGTAGGACGTGGGCCGTGGAGGCCGCAAAGACTACGCAACAACAGTCGCGGGGCGTCTCCTAAGGAGACTCGAACCTCAGACCCGCTGTCTGCTTGTGGGAAGGAGAGATAATGAAAATGAAGATGAAAGATGCAAAGATGAGAAGAACACACTCGCCGGCGAGTGTGGTGATGTTTAGTGTAATGTATGTAAGTGTGAATGTATGTGTTTATGATTGTATGTATGTATGTTTGTATGTATGTAAGTAGTGTAAATGTTTGTGTGCATGTATGTTTGTGTTTGTGTCTGTTTGTGGAGTGTGTTTATGATTGTGTAAGTGGTGTATGTCAGTCCGTCAGTCAGTCCGTGTGTGAGTGAGTGTAGTGAAACGATTACAGGACGAGGACTAGGGTCTCGTCGGGTATCAAAACAATGTGTGGTGTATCTAGGGTGCGGGCCGCTGGCCATCGTCAGAGTGACGAGTGCCAGTGGTTTGCGGTGGTTGACCGCGCCTACGCCTGCGAAGGCGGTGTGTGCGTGTCTGTGTCGGTGTTTGTGTGGGTGTCGCGTTCGCGATGGTGATGTCATCATCCGGGTCTACCGTGACGTGTCTGGGACGTCTTATTGGGTTGAGACTATGGTGAAGGGGGGTGTACCCGCATGCCTTCCTATCGCGAGATCTCTTTAAAGTGTTGAGCTATCGTCGGAAACTCTAGGTCGCGGTGAAGGTCTACGTTTCGGATGAACCACGGGGCTCCGATTGCCATGCGCGTGAATTTATTTTGAATTTATTTGTAAGTAGCTCGGTCGGGTGTGCGCGAAAACGACGCTTGCGTATGACAGTATGGGCCGTACGATGGTTTTGTACAGCGTCACTTTGTGTTTGAGCGGAAGTTTGCTTCGCCCACACACAAGTGGATAAAGGCGACTGAGGACAAATCGGGCTCTATTATCGGGCATACCGTATCAATATGTTTCTTGAAGTTCATATTGCTGTTGAACGTGACTCCCAAGTATTTGTAATCCTTCACCCACGGTATGGGTGTTTCATACAGTTTAATAACGTCGGTCGGTTGTTTTTTAGCGCGGATGCTATTCGCGTTACCGAAGAGTACCGCTGCACTCTTGGTGGGGTTCACTTCAATCCGCCATTTTCTGAACCAGTTGCCTAGTTCATCGACGGCGGCTTGAAGCACTTTAATGTTCTTGCTCAAGGTTGAGCGGTTGGAGCCAAAGTAGAGGGCCGTGTCGTCAGCGTACTGAGCGAGCTGGACACTCGGAAACTTGGGAATGTCGCTCGTGAAGAGCGAGAAAAGAGTGGGAGAGAGGACTGAACCCTGTGGCACGCCAGACCTGATGGGTCTGGGTGAGGATAGGGTGCCCTCCACTCGATATCGGAAGGAGCGATCTGTAAGGTAGGCTCGTATGATGCGCACGAGCCTGTCTGGCACTCCCAGTTGATACAACTTGAATACTAAGCCGTTGTGCCATACCTTGTCGAAGGCCTTCGCGACATCGAAAAACACGGCTGCCGTGGTAGCGTGAAATTGACGCCGTATGAGAATGTACTCGGTGAGTCGGTGAGCCTGCTGGGGACACGAGTGAGCGGTTCTGAATCCGAACTGTATGTCGGGTATCAGGTTAAGCTCCGCGATGAATTATTAAGACGCGCGAGAATTAATCTTTCGTAAAGTTTCCCGATCGAGTTAATTAAGCTAATAGGCCTATAGCTACTCGGTTTAGCTTTAGGTTTATTGGGTTTTGGGATACCGATAACAATGGAATCCTTCCATTGTTCGGGGAACGCTCTGTTAGACAATAGAATATTAAAAATGGTAACCAATAAAGTAATAAGAGTCGAGGGTAGGATTTAAGAACCCTATTGTTTATAGTGTCGGGCCCCGGGGCCTTCTTGGAGTGAAGCTCCTTAATAATTAGCTTCACCTCTTCATAAGAGGTGGGTTTTATTACATCGCCTGAAGGGCTCAGAGCGGAGCGACGTTCAACTTCACAATTAACTTCGTCAACGTGTGTCGGGTCGGCTGCTGCATTTGGAGAGCACTGACTCTCGAGACTATCAGCGAGGCATTCAGCCTTCTCATCGTCACCGAGCGCCGGCTGCAGTCCCGGTCTATCCAAAGGAGGCATGACAGTGGGCGGCTCCTGTTTGAACGCGCGAGGCAGCTTCCAGAAAGCCACATGTGATGGCTTAAGGTTGCCGAGCAAGCGGTCCCAACGTTCGCCGCGGAGTTCCGCGATACGTTCCCGTACCACCCGCTGTAGGTAGGTAGCGGAGGTGGCGCCTATTCTCGACCGACGGATACCTATCGTAAAGTCTAGTGGCTCTGTGCTTCTGTGTAAGTAAGTTCCTGACCTCTGGTGGCAGGTTTAGGCGATGCGGTTGCATCGTCGGAACCTGCCTGGAGCAGGCCTTTGTCCTATTCTGTATATGTGACGACACATGAGAGATAGCACTGTGAGACGTGACGACCGAGTCGATGACGTCCGGTATAAGGTCAAGGTCGTCGGACTTGATAGACTCGAGATCCTTTTCCAGCCGTTGCTGTCAGCGTCGATCACTGTTTTCGTCGGTGGTTGAAAGTTAACCGCTGGGCCTAGATTTAGGACGACGGGTCGGTGGTCTGAATCTAGTTCGTGAAAAACTTCGATTGAATTTACATTGAGCGTTACGTTTTTAAGTAACGCAACGTCTAGTATGTCGGGTAGGTGCGCGACGTTATCCGGATCACGTGTTGATTCGTCGGGATAGCAATTACTGAAAAGTTCAGCGTGTCTGTAAGCGAATCTAATAAGATTCCGTTTCTATTTGTGGCTCTACTGTTCCAGCTGGAGTGTTTGGCGTAAAGATCGCCGCCCACCATGACTGCGGCCCCGTGGCCGAGTAATGCTTCTATATCTGTGTCTAATATTTGTTTGTTAGGCGGAAGATAAGCTGAAATAACAGTGATCGGCTGGTGATTCGCCATACTGACTCGAATGGCAGAGGCCTCGATGTTAGTGAAGACCGGAGGATCTATAGGTATACAGTGTAGAGACCTTTTAAAGTAAATGAGGGTACCGCCCATACGGGTGGTGCGATCATTCCTGACTAAGTTATAATTAGCGATACGCGGATCGTGTTTACGTGGTTTTAGAAATGTTTCTTGCACAAAGAATAGGTTCTAATTGATGTTCGTGAGCGAACTCCTTCACCAAGTCTAGTTGAGGCTTAAGGCCTTGGGCGTTAAAATACGCTATACGGAGCGTATGTGGTTTAACCCGTCCGCTTACGTAATTAGGCATCGCGAATGTTTTTAAATTTTCCCCCTATATCGGAGAGGGCTCGGAATATTTTGGCGTTGTCTGCCGTAACTTGTAGGCGCGACGGCGGGTCGTCCCGGACAGTCACGAGCCTGTTGGCCAGGGCTTGATTTCGTCTATGTCGAACAGCTCTGACAGCTCAAACATGAAGGCAATGGCGCTGCCGCCTTGGTTGCCTGTTGACGCGGACGCGGGCGCCGATGGCCTCGGTCCCGGGACCGACGCCGCCGGGCGGGACGCTAGCCGTGGCCGGAGGGGCGCGGGGGCCGTGAGAGTGGCCTCTGTGGCAGCGTTGGCAGCCGGAGGAGACCTCGCCCAGGCGTTTACCTTAGGAAGCGGCGCAGGTTTGAAGGTCGGAGTGAACTCCACCTTCTCTGCTCTGGCTTGCGGCTGGCGGCGCCCTGGGTGACGCTTGTGTTTGGGTGCCTTGGGACACCTCGATAGCTCGCGGGGTGCCCTTTCTCCCCGCACAAGACGCAGGCCGGGGGCTCCGCGCATTGCGCTGGTCGAGGGCACTCCGGCGTGCCGTGTTTGCCGAGGCACTTCACACACCTCGGGGTGTGTTCACAGTTGCGTGCCGAGTGCCCGTATAACTGGCATCTGTGACACTGACCGGGCCCCCCGCGGTTGCGAGGAGCTTCGGCCCGGATGCTCTGAAGGGAGCAAACCGATTTGATATTGAAAATTTCCTTTCCCTCTTGCGTGAGGTCGAGGACGACGAGAACCATGTTAAATGGTTGTTTGTTGATGGTGCCGCGCATACGGTGCACCTCGTGTGCAGGGTAACCCTGCTCTTTGAGGTCCGACAGAATGTCGGCCTCGTCTAACTCTCTGGGGACGTTCCTAATAACGACCCTCAGACGCTTCTCCTCAAGTTCAAGTTCAAGTTTTTATTCGTAAATACTATTACACGTCATACTATAATTATATCATACTTAACATAATAATTCAATTATTAATTTATAAATTCATTATATGAGTAAAACGAGCGCTCAATGAGCCACCTTTTGAGTTTATATTTAAAAGTGTTACAATTTGACACGCTTGTGATATAGTCCGGGAGTTTATTATAAACCCGAGGGCTCATAGCATGTATTGTGCGGGAAGCTTTTTCCAGGCTATGTGGGACTGTATTTAGGCGATTTGCGTGTCGCAGCTGGTACTGGCTGGTGTCGCCTCTTTTTTTATACTGGTGTAACTGAGCTGGGGCGTATAAGCCTACCTGTAGTATCAGGAGGCTTGGTATTGTTAATATTTTTAGAGAAACGAAGAAAGGTCTTACGCATTGGTCCGACGGTATACCAGCTAGTATGCGAACGGCTCGCCTTTGCAGGCGACAAACTCGTTCAAAGTCCGCGGCGCGTCCCCAAAATTCAACTCCATATTGTACCTGTGACTGAAAGGTTGCGAAGTAACAGGTACGTAGCGCTTTCTTTGACAATGTCGAGGAAAGTCTACTTAATGCGAAACAGCTACGGGCTAATCTACCAGATAGATTTTCGATGTGGTGATCCCACGACAAAGTTTGATCTAATTGAAAACCGAGGAAGGACGCTGCTTTAACCTGTTGTAAACGAACATCATTGATATTTACAACCAGCTGCCGCCGAGTCCGACCAGAGAGATCGAAACATATAAATTGGGTCTTTGTTAGATTTAACACCAGACCGTTTCCGCGGAACCATTCAGCCAATTGATTTATTACCGAGTTGAGCTTTTGTTCGAGAGCATCTAGTCCCGGCGCAGTTATCACAGTAGCCACATCATCAGCGTACATATATACTTCGGCGTTCTCTACGATTCTCGGTAAGTCGTTCAGCAGAATAGAGAAGGCGAGATTAGACAATGAGGAACCCTGAGGTACTCCTACAGTCGTATAGAGACCGTCTGACTTTAATTCACACCCGCTACCCGTAACGTATTGAACTCTATTGCTCATGAAATCTAACATAAGTTTTAACGTTCGGTGATCAATACCGTAGTGCTGAAACTTAGTAGCTAGTACGCAATGATCGGCTACGTCAAATGCCTTAGACAGGTCACAGAAAAGCAGTGCGACCTCTAGCCCTTTCTCGCGGGCATTTAAAATGCATTCGACTACTTTACGAGTCAACATGGTGGTTGAATGACCCGCGCGATACGCATATTGCCGATCTGAGATAGCTGCCACGCTGCTAAGATAATTTGTTATTCGAGAGGTGAGACCATTTTCGAATATTTTTGCAACAGCTGGTATTATTGAAATAGGTCTATAGCAGTTGGAATCCGTCTTTTTGCCTTTACCCTTATAAAGAGGAACGACTCTTACTTTTTTGAAGTATTCCGGATATATTCCGTCTCTTATGCACCTATTAAACAATATAGCTAACGGAGTGCATAGTGGGTCAGCAATTGATCGCAGCAACTCTACCGATATTTCGTAAATGTCTTTTGTGGGTTTATTAGCGACTTTTTTCATAATAATATTGTACACCTCGTTTGGTGTGAACCAGGGTAATTTTATTGAACGGTCAGCAGATGGTGTAGTATGCTTAAGATAAAGAGTATACAATTGTGAGTTTGCAATCGGAGCGCCGCATTGATCCGCCGCCGTCACGAATTGTTTGTTTAAGCAATTAACCAATTCTTTTTTTGATGCAAAACAAGTACCATCAGGTTTTTTTATAATGTCGGTAAAATCTATGTTGGACTTGTTGCTTTTACACATTTCTGTGTTCACGATGCCCCACATCGTTTTATTAGTGTTGGGGCTACTCTCAATAATCTGCGTATAGAATGAGGTCCTCTTGTTACGCAATAATTTATTATAATAATCGGAATATTCGTCAACTTTACTCTTAATATAGATGTCATTTGGGAATTTGTCTCGAATGTCAATAAGGTCATGAAGCAATAGTTTAAAGTTAAATATTTTATCATCTATCCAATTTTTATACTTTTTCGTTTGAATTTTTTTAAGCTGGAAGCATATGTCAATTTTTTGTATGATTAAATTAATAATAGCTTTCGCAAAGTCATTTGTGTCTGGCTGATTTTCACATAACTTATTCCAATCAATACTATTAATGGCATAAATGAAGTCATAACGAGCGGCCGTTGTGTAACATCTTTTAACAACTGATACCTGACGGCTAGGTGTAGGTGATTCCCACTCAAAGTAGCCAGTGACCGCATAATGGTCGCTTATTTTAGATTAGTCTCAGGCAGGGCGTACGTGTGGAAACCCACACTCAGCTCTCTAAGAAGAGATGTCAAGGCGCGGTGGTCCGCTACCTCTTTAGTCTCTAATTTTATCAGAGATCGATACGCTCTCGCCTGGAAGGAGAGCGTCTTCGGGATTTTATTTTTTATAACCAACCAGCGGCCTCGGTCTCCTATAAAAATCGGAGGCGGGCGCTTGGTCGGAGGCGGTACGCGGGCTTTAACGGGCGCGGGCGCGGACGCGGGAGTGGAGATAGTCGTGGCCGCGGCTTTCTTGGCGGGCGTGCCATCGAGAGAAGGTGATTCGCGACCGCGCTTCTTTTTACGGCTCACGGTGGTGAAGCCGTCCGTGTCCGACGCGACACTCTCCGCTCTCGACGGTAGAGCTGTTTCCGGGCCGGTGAAGCCTGGGCCGGTGAAGCACTGGAAGCCTGAGGGGCTTCCGTGCGGTCAGGAGTGACCCCGGGGACCTTAGGGGTCGCCTGCGCGTCAAAGTAAGCCTGAAGGACAGGCGGGCAGGCTGATCGGGTGATCACTTTTCTCGATTTGACCGAGGCCACGGAACTTGCGTCGGACGCATTACCTTTCTCCATTTCGGATTCCCCGTCGGAACTCGAAACGTCAGATGACGATTTATATTTTTTGGATTTCGGTGTCTTGATATCTATTGTTTCCTTAATTAACGGAGCGATCTTCTCCGTAAATAACTTATCTAGCAGGGCGCTGAGAGGGCCCTCGTCGGCAACCATTGGTGAAGCCATGGTTGCCTGATATTAAAATGGAGTAAATGAGTAAACAACCCCCGCTGCCCGAGTCAGGCAGAGGGGGAATATAATAATTAAGTGGACAACTATAGTTAAGTTGTACACTTGTATATTAATAAAATACTATTAATAATAATGAAATATACAAAAATTAAAGAAATTAATAATAATAACTAAGCCTAAGACTTAGCTTTACTGGATGTAGACTGGCTGGGCCGGAACCCCGATGCACGTTGTGCAGGTCCCCGCGGAGAAGACACACACGGCACGAACTGCAACTCACAAACACACACGATTAACGTGCATCTTCTTGAAGGTCCTTACGCATCTTGAAACACAAACACTGGTTCTAACAAACACGATTGTAAAACCGCGTAATTAACACTGATAATAACAGCTACGGAACGTAGCAGGTGCGAGACAGATAACGCGGCACGTATGCTCGCGTTGCCTGCCTGAATCGAACTGTGGATCGGATGACTTTTCTCGGTTCTATGGCGTTTTATAGCAATCTCGAGCGTCCGGCTCTCTGATTGGCTGCCTCGCCGCGCTTCGAACGATTAACCAATCAGAGAAAGCGTCATCCCCGCATACCTCACAATGTTTTCTTGTTTACGCTATTTATCTATTTACATTTATAAACTATAATTATAATATTTATCTAATTAAACATTATTTACAGTACTTATGGTCATAACATGATTATTAGGTGTATACAACGTGAAACAGAAAGGGTATAACATCCAATGGTACGTTATTTGGGTCATATGCAATAGTATGGTGATGTTTAAGTTTTAACAAATAATTAAAAAAAAGAAAAAAACTTCCCTACGAAATTAAAAATATTATTTTTCAATTTCTTTTCTTAGACAACCCTAACTTTGTTTATAAACAGATTGAGGTCACCTACCTATGGAGTTAAACATAAACAATAATCTATGATTAAGGAGTATGCACACTACATGAAATGTGGCTTGTGTCTATATATTTATTCATTCATTTTTTACTTCCTGTTATTGCGAAAAAAATAAGCAATATAAGAAATTACATAACATTACACAGTTTCACATCTGCATTCCTGAAGGGTTAGAGGTGTATTTTTTCCACCCACGTTTCACTATGTTTAATTCCCACGTAATAGGGGGCGAGCATCTACATTTCTGAACTATGGGCTGCTAGTGAGAAATTTCCTACGAAAAACTTGCCCCATTCCATACCCAGGCCGGGTAAAAAACCCGGTCCGGGAATGGAGTTTTTGATTCAAAGCACAATTCAAAGAGTATTAACGCAGACAGGCCGATCTTTTCAACCTAACATATTTAAATAAACACAAAATGTAAAAACACAGTTACAATAACACTAGTTTTTATCTTTTAAACGTGTTTTATTTAAATGTGTAACACTCGCGGAAATCAGAGTAAATACTAACATAACATAGTTTCATAATTAGATTAGAATTAATCTTTGTTGGGTAATACAT
Source organism: Leptidea sinapis (assembly GCF_905404315.1). Lineage (NCBI taxonomy): Eukaryota > Metazoa > Arthropoda > Insecta > Lepidoptera > Pieridae > Leptidea > Leptidea sinapis. The sequence goes on along the minus strand of NC_066265.1, from coordinate 345,012 downwards.
AACTACAGTAAATACAAATTTAGAACTATTTTCAATGTCAGCTAAAGCAAATGCAAATACAAAATAACATTTGTCTTCATGGCAAAATGAGAACACAAATTGCTTCACAGCTGCAATAAATAGTAGGCATTTTACTATTATCTGATATTATGTCATATCTACGTTTTTCATCTGTTTTAGGTCAAAGAGAGTTCAAAAAACAGCTGATTAGGGTTGAGGGAATCAGGTTTTTACGAAAACTTAGAACTTTAAATATTGTATTAAAATATAATGCTAATTCATTTCTGACTTCACATAGTCATTACAGATGACCTAAGGAATGTCTGGTTCAAAGCATAGTATACCCATTAAGTTTCACGTTGTATACTAATTAGTAACTGTATCGTACACGGGTATTATTATTATTTCAAGTATTCTATCATTATATTCCTAGTTTTATTATCTAATAGTGGTTTGAACCTTTATTTAACAATTATATTTACTATATTAAACACTATAAAACCTTTAGAGAACGATAAAGTAATTTCTATCGCTGTATAAAGTAAATTTAACAATTATAATTCTAATGATTATTATGCAGCAACAAGTAAGAACTGTAATTTATACAATACAAACAGGAATCTATATAAAACAATTGAAATCATAAGATTATGTCAAAATTAACAACTAATAATAATAATAATAGCTTTTTTTTTTTTTTTTTTGCGCCCAAGCAAGGGAATGGGCTACCCTCCGGGATAACGACGGGAGGGAGGTGGTGAATGCTCATGCATACCAACGCAGCCTAAGTCTGCGTTGGTTATGTGGGACTCACGTGAAACCTAGGTGCCTACCCACTAAACACCACCTGCAGTTGGCTTTGGGCAGGTGCCCTCTAAGCCTACATCGGAGGCGACCTTCTCATGGGGAGAGAGAGGCGCAAGCGGCACTCCCTATGGAGTTTCCGCTGGGATATTGCACAGAGGGTGCTATCTAATTGGGACTAGTCACATCAGAAGGATGATCACAAAATAGAGGTGAGTGCGTCTGATTGTCCCCGGATGCCAAGAGGCGTTCCAGGTCAGACGAGAGTTTGTTAGGGGGATCGGAGAGGGCGTGTCTGGGCCTCCTGACTTGATGACGTGAAGGAGGGGAGGCGGTATAATCCGCTGCCTCCTTAATCAGGGGATTTGGGTGATTGTCTGAGGACTTAAAGAAAGTTTCAGACAAGCACTTAAGGTGTTGTTGGATGGTGGGGAGCTCTAAGTCCCGGTGAAGGTCTGCGTTTCTAACACACCAGTGGGCATTGACAGCCTTACGGCAGAAAATGGATTGAACTGTTTGTAATTTGTCTATAATATTGGGTTTCGCATGAGCGAAAACTGGAGCGGCGTAAGTCAAAACCGGTCGAATGCAAACCTTGAAGAGTGTTCGCTTGTTCCTAAAAGACATTTTACTGTGCCTACCTAACATACTGTTTAGGCGGTACAGATAGAAGCGGGCGGTTCCGGTCACCTTCTTGACGTGAGGCCTGAAGGTGAGTTGGGAGTCGAGGGTCACACCCAAGTACTTGGTTGTGGACCTGAAGGGGATAGGGGAGCCTAATAGATGAATGGGTCGATCCCGGCAGAAGCGTCTGCGCTTAAAATCAAAACGGACTGCGGAGCTTTTATCCGGGTTGACCTCAATACGCCATTTCCTAAACCATTCACCTAGCTCATTAACTGAGCGTTGGAGCCTGGAGAGGACTGAAGATATCTGTTGGGACTGGACGTAGAGAGCGGTATCATCAGCGAAAAGAGAGAGTTGGACTCCATTTCTAGGGATGGGAATATCGTTGGTATACGATATGTATAGAAGTGGTGAGAGCACTGAGCCCTGTGGAACCCCAGCCGTGAGCAGGCGAGGGGAGGAGAGGACACCTTCGTGTCTGAAACGAAAGGTACGTTTGTGGAGATAAGAAGTTACTATGCGGACTAATCGGGATGGGAGGCCTAGAGCGTGGAGTTTATATATTAGGCCTTCGTGCCAGACTTTGTCAAAAGCCTTGGCGACGTCGAAGAAGACAGCGATTGTCTTCTTACGTTTGGGATAGAACCCGCTGTAGATGTACTCTACAATGCGGTGGACTTGCTGAGGACAAGAGTGTTTAGCACGAAAGCCGAAGTGTTGATTTATTATTAAGGGAGGGCCGTCCGTTGGAAAGAGATGCTTTCTCATACGGAACAGAATAACCCGTTCAAAGACTTTCCCCATAGCCTTGAGGAGGCTGATGGGGCGATGGTTGGAGGGGATATTGAGGGGTTTTCCTGGTTTAGGGATCCCTATAACTATGGCCTCTTTCCAAGCGGTTGGAAAGAAGCAGTGGTCGAGGCAGGCGTTGAAGAGGAGGACAAGAAAGAAGATCACCTGCTCGGGGAAGTGTTTGAGCGCCAGGTTGGAAATACCATCGGCTCCTGGAGCTTTGCGAGGTTTTAATCCACGGATGATGGATTTAACCTCCTCTACAGAAGTTGAAATGGGATCGTCGGTGAGAGGCATTGAGTTCAGACGGCTGACCTCATTCTCCACCGACGCTACGTGGAGGGGTTCGAAAGAAGAAGTGCTGGGTGAGCATTGTGAAGCAATGCTTTCAGCAAAACACTCCGCTTTATCCCTGTCCTCGAAAGCTGTACTGCCGTCGGGGCGTATCAAAGGCGGAGTGTGGAGTATTGCGTCAGTACGAAGGGCTTTCGCCACTTTGTAATACGCCTGGTGTGAAGGGGATATGTTCTCCATGAGTGAATCCCAATTGGAATTCCTCAATTCGGAGAGACGTAACCTAACTTGGCTCTGGAGGAAGTTAGCGCGTGACCTATAGTTGGGCGTTGGGTACTTGGCGGCTCTTCTGAGAGCTGCATTCTTGGCTCTAATGAGGTTCATGACATCAAGCGGGAGCTTATGGCTGTTAACCTTAACCACCCGCTCGTTGTCATGGAGAGCGGACTGCACTGTTTGAGTAAGTGCTTTCACCGTGATGTCAATCTTATCCGTACTATCGAAATAGTTGGACGAGATTGCATACGGTGAATTGTGGGCATCAAAAGTTGATGCAAGAGACTCCCTATAACCCTCCCAGTTGGTGAGGGTTTTAGGGTGTATGGTGGTAGGAGTGGGGGCATGGGGCCCAAGCTTGAGGGAGACTGGACGATGGTCGGAGCCCAGGTCATCGAGTGGTTCAATCGCCCTTAAATTAAGAGCGACACCCTTGACCAAGGCGATGTCTAAAATATCGGGGGAGTGTGCTACGTTATCCGGGTAGTGCGTTGGAGAGGTGGGACTTAGGACGTCTAAGTCCATAGACCTAACTAGACGGCGGAGCTTGATGCCATTCCCGTTTGTGGATAGGCACTTCCAGTCAGTGTGTTTGGAGTTGAAGTCCCCAAACAAGATGACTGAGTCACCTAGAGAGAGGAGAGTCTCAAGGTCGCTCTAGAGAGGGATCTTGAGAGTAGGGAGGTAGATTGAGGCTATGATCAGAGACGGATGACCTGACATGCCCAACTGACAGACGGTTGCTTCCATGTTGGTAAGCACTGGAGTAGCGATTTGCGAGCAATGAAGGGATCTCTTATAGTAAATGGCTGTGCCTCCGCCACGACGGTCGTCGGCTCTGCCATTGTGTATAAGAGAATAGGAAGGGATCGATAATCCCTTTGAAGCGTCGGGTTTAAGGAATGTTTCTTGGATAAGCAATAGGTCGATGTCCTTATTGCGAACAAATTCCTTAATCTCTGGGAGGTTGGTGCGCAGACCGCGCGTATTGAATGAGACAAGTGTTAAGCCCTGAGGCTTCACTCGCCCCATGTTCGGTGTTGAAGCGTTACGCGATTGGGACATTAATACATAGAGTTCACCAGGTCTTGGTGCTCTATCATTGCAATAAGGCGCTCATGTGGAGACCTAGCTGTTTTAAATTTATTGGCGAGAATGTTGAATTCTTTAATATCGAATTCTCCATTCTTCAAGAAACTCAGGGGGTTTTGCACTCCTGAGTCTGGTTGCGTAGGTGTTGCCCATCTGCGGCCACTCGGGGTGACTTGCACAGGGCGGGAATTGACATTTGATGTCTGGGAGACCGGGGCTGCTTGTCTCCAAGAAGTGGAGAGTAAAGGCCCGGTTGTCCTCTTCCTCAGTTGAGGGAAGTTCGTGCCAGTGGCCGGAGGTGGCCCTGGTTTAGAAGCCTGCTTCTTAGCAGGCTTCGATGTTGAGGGACGAGGGGCGCGGGGACATCCGCGGTAGTTCGCGGGATGTCCTTCCTGCCCGCAAAGGACGCAAGCTGGAGGAGTCTCCGCATCGCGGGTGCGTTTGCACTCCTTGGTTGTGTGTGGCTCTAGGCACTTGACGCACCTAGGCGGGGCTGAGCAGTTTGCAGCTGCGTGGCCATAAAGCTGGCAGCGATGGCACTGCCCTGGGAAGCCCCGTCTGTGTGGAGCTTCAACACGGATGTTTGAGAGCCCACATACGATGAGCTCTCTCTTGAAGATTTCCCTCGACTCGGGGACATTGGTGAGGATGACCAGAGCCAGTGGGTATTTCCTGCCGGATCGGCTGTACATTTTGTGTACAGCCTCGGCCTTGAACCCTTGTTTGGTCAGGTCCTCTAGGATGATCTCACTGGGGAGTTCATATGGGACGCCACGTAGGATGGCTTTCACTTTGCGCTCTTCCGGGAGCGCATAGGTGTGATAAGCCACACTCTTATGAGTGAGGAGGCGAGTGAGGACTCGGAAGTCCTCCGTAGTCGGGACGACTACGCGGATGGCTTCACCCGTGTTTGTGGCTCGGGTGTATTGCACCTTTTTGTCGGCGCAGAGCTGAGCAACATAAGTCCACTTTGCCTTGTCTCGTATGAAGATAGGCGGTGGGGGCTTATTAGCAGGGAGGACAGGCGTGCAGCGCGTGGCTGGCTTCATAGAAGAGGTGACAGAGACCTCGGGCAAGCTAATGTCGAGAGACATTAGAGGAACAGGGGTTACCGCGGAGAGTACGTTATCCGACGTGGTTGCTGAGCGCTTGGACTGGCGCTTCTTCCTGGATTGAACCAGTTTGAAAGGTTCTCCAGGGGGACAACGGGAGGTGTTGACAACGGAGCCAGTGACGGTTCCGTTGTCAGAGTCCTCAGAGGAGGACTGGACTGGCCGCTTTCGGCCGCAGGAGGCGGAGTCGGAGAACTCCATGTCCTCGGACGCGGGTTTGTGAGCGGAGGGCTCATCGGGGGACGCGGGAGAGTCAGCAAGGGGCTGACTTGGGGTGTTGACCACGGAGGAGAGGCTATCGGCTAGCGATTGGTCGAATTTGATATTTGCGGCTTTAAGCAAAGCCGCAATCTGGATTATAATGGCGTTGCGATCGTCCGTTGGTGGAGCCATACTGATGAAGAAGCCTCCCCGCCGAGGGCAGGGAGCAACGGGGGTTGGAAGAGGTGGCGCGGCTATCCCTAATGGTTATAGCCGCGAACCGTCACCCTTGGGAAAGCCCAAGTGCAATGGGATCGGGTCGTCCGGTTTCTCTCTGGTCAGGAGGCCTGAGAAACGCACCGGGTCAACGTTAGCTGAGTTAGTTGTCACCGTTAGGTATCCTTCAGCTCAACCGCGATGGCACGCAACTCACTTACTACAACAAAAATTGCTGTAAGCAAGCTGCGGGCCGGAACGAATTCGACGTAACCAGTCGAACTTGGCGTAGTATACGTACTCGTACCACACGTAGCGGAGCTGCGTAGCGTAGCACTGGGCGTAGCGTGGCGGCGTAGCGGAGCGTGAGCACAGGCGCGTGAAGTAGTCTGCTCGGCGCGGGGGCCGAGACAAGAATGAATAATAGCTACAATACTGAAAACGTAAGCGGACATACTACTTGGGCTCAAATACGGGTGGGTATCGCTAGTTTCCAGCCAATACGGAGCTTACTTTTCAATTACGATATGTGACGTTGACTCACGCGCTCGAAAGTAAATATGATTATTATATTGACGAGACGTTGTTCTGCACAAATAATATGGATAGTAAGGCAACCAATATAACATTAGCTACGTTTAACTGTCGTTCTGTAAAAAAATCTGCAGAACAAATAAAGAAGCTATCAGAGAACGTTGACATACTGACTTGGCTCCTCCCACATGATTTAGGATTTGTGAACGGACTCAGTCAACACTTCAGTTGTTTTGCTAAATCAGCTGTGGATACCTCTACAGGAATTCTTAAGGGCCGACCGTATGGGGGACTTGCTCTGATGTGGCGTAAGTCACTGTTTCCGAGTGTATCTATCATAGACTGTACCAGTGACAGATTGGCGGCCGTGCAAATTGATTTGGGCGGACGCCATATCCTTGTAGTGACTGTCTATCTACCATTTGATGATGGTAATGAAGATTGTCTGGCAGACTTCATAGCTTGTTTGGGAAGGATTGAAGCCGTGATCAGTGACAGTGATATTGAAGCTATTTATGTGCTGGGTGACTTCAACGCACATTGTGGTACTAGATTCGGTAACGAGCTGCTTGCTTTCTGCACAGACTATTCACTCGTGTGCGTTGACACTGAGGTTCTGGCTCCGGACACGTTTACACATATTAATGATGGCAGCGGGTCTAAGCGTTGGCTAGATCACTGCGTGGTGACGGCTGCAGCGCGTAAAACAGTAATTTCCGTTTTTGTGGATCTTGGAGTGTACTGGTCTGACCATTTTCCCCTTCTAATTAAGTGTGAAATGGATATACGGCTGCAGCGCGTGAAACAGTAATTTCCATTTTTGTGGATCTTGGAGTGTACTGGTCTGACCATTTTCCCCTTCTAATTAAGTGTGAAATGGATATACTTCCTCAAAAAATAACATTATCTATAGAAAATAAGACACTATCTGGAGTTCACTGGGGTAACAGAGACATGAACGAAACCAATAGGTATAATATCCATTGTTGTGATAACCTGAGTGATATTAATTTATCTATTCATTTTTTAAGCTGTATAGATTGTAATTTTAGTAATTTTATTTTATGTAATGCCCATTTATTTTTATTAGACCGCTATTATGACAGTATTTTTAAGGTTTTACAAGACGCTGCCAAAAAGAGTGTGTGTCACGATGCACCCGTAAGACATAAGAAAGTTTTGGGATGGAACTACCACGTTCGTCATTATTTCAAATATTCGCTATGGAGTGGTAAACCGCAAATTGGTGCGATTAACGATAAAATGGCGGACAGTCGTAAGAATTTTAAAAATAAATTTAAGAGGTGCCAAAATAACGAGGACCAGATAAAGATAAATATTCTAGCCTCGCATCAGGCAGATAAAAACTTGGCCACGAAACGTCTGAACTATAGAGCAAATTTACCTGCGAGCGTTGATAAAGAACATGAACCAAAACTCATTGCCGACTTATTTTCGCACCACTTCAAAGTGGACCCATTGTCTACTCGTAAAGCAGAATATGCCACATCGCATGGTAATGATAGTAGTACTGAATGTAAACCTCTTCGTTATTCATCGGACCATATAGCCAGTGTTACCACTAAAATGAAAAGGGGAAAGGCTCCAGGTTTTGATGGATCAAGCCTGGAACATATTCTATACGCAGGTGATAAAATTTATAGTAAATTGGCGGAGCTCTTTACCATTTGCATAAATACAGGTTACTTGCCAAAAAACTGAGAACTGTGGTGGTTCCTATCCCTAAAAAAAAACTGGCGATCTCTCCAGTCTCAAAAACTATAGGCCAATTGGCCTTAACGAAATTTCGTTAGGTACAATTATAGGTAAAATACTGGAGAGATTAATTTACCCGGATGTAAACCGTAATTTAAAGATTGATGATGCGCAGTTTGGTTTTCGTCCCGGTCTCTCAACGGATTCTGCTATATTTGCTCTCAAATCGACACTTAGCTACTACACACATAGGGACACCGCTGTATACGCGTGCTTCTTAGATCTGAGCCGAGCTTTTGATCTGGTAAACTATCAATTACTATGGCAAAAACACACCTTGTCGAATGTACCGCAAAAAACTGTAGATCTGTTGAGATACTGGTACGAAAACCAAACAAATTATGTAGAATGGGGACGCCATCTCTAATGACTTTAGATTAGAGTGCGGCGTGCGTCAAGGAGGGCTAACCTCTCCGGACCTCTTTAGCCTTTATGTCAATGGTCTGATTGTGGAACTTAGAAATGCCGGAGTTGGTTGTCACATAGGGAAAACGTGCGTGAATAACTTCAGCTACGCTGACGATATGGTGCTTCTAAGTCCTTCAATCAGAGGCCTTATGAAACTGCTGGCTATCTGTGAAAAATATGCAGGGCAGCATGACCTCAAATATAATGTAAAAAAAACACAAATGATGGTGTTTCCGGCTAAGAAGCGCCGACTCCAAAACATATCCGCAATTAATTCCTTCTAACTATGATAGCAACATAGGTTACAGTTTTGTAGACTTCTTATCAAAAAATAATCTAATGCAAATTAATCACGTTAAAAACTTTAACGATCGAATTCTTGACCTAATTCTCTGTAATTTTAAGGGGGGTAAAGTTAGTTGTCCAGAAGAAACTTTATCAAAAATTGATATACATCACCCACCTCTACTTATAAATTTTGATATAGTCTGCCACTCGAACCTAAAAGCAGTTCCTTTCGCTACCTATAGCTTCCGGAAGGCAGACTATGATTACGTAATTACTGAATTACACAAAGTAGACTGGCAAACTGACCTGGAGAATTATGATAATACCAATACGATGGTGGATAAATTCTACAAATCTATTCAGAATATTATAGAAAAGACTGTACCTAAGTCGATCCATAAGAATTATAAATTTCCCATCTGGTTATCTAAGCCCCTTATTCGTATGTTAAACGAAAAGGAAAAATTAAGAAAACGATTTAAAAAATATAAAAATCCAAGAGATCTGTTTGAATACAAAATTCTTAAAGACCGAGTTGATAAGCTAATGCCTACTTGTTAGAAACAATACATTAGGGATATTGAGAGTGGTATTCATGGTAATCCTCGTAGATTTTGGTCATTTGTCAAAAATCGTAAGAGCTCTTCATCATCGCTTCCCAGCAAAATGAGTTACAATAATATGACGGCTGACACAGGTGAAGATATAGTAAACCTATTCGCTGGTTATTTCTCCTCCCTTTATCAAGGTACCCCTATTAATGTCTCTTATGATTGTGTAAATACAGCTCACGGGCACTCCACTTTGAGTAATATATATATCAATGAACACGTGATTATTAAAACCCTTTTGTCTCTCGATCCTTCAAAGGGGGCTGGCCCTGACGGTATCCCACCAATATTCATAAAAAAATGTGCAAAACAACTAGCCCTTCCACTAAAAATTATATTTTCACATTCCTTATTAACATCTTCTTTTCCCACTAGGTGGAAATTAGCTAATGTCGTACCAATATTTAAGAAAGGAGATAAATCTGATGTTTCTAATTATCGCCCCATTTCTCTACTATCTATATTTCCGAAAGTCTTTGAAAGAATTCTACATAAATTTATGATTTGGCATTTTAAAGAACTTAATTCTAACACTCAGCATGGTTTTGTTGGTGGCAAATCTACTGTGACAAATCTTATGAGTTTTGTTAATAGGTTATTGTGACAAATCTTATGAGTTTTGTTATAGCTGAAAGCGTCGACAGTGGTATTCAAACGGATGTCATTTACACGGATCTCAGTAGTGCGTTTGATAAAGTCGACCATAACCTACTCCTGACTAAGCTTTTCAACTACGGTATCTCTAACCCCCTATTATCTTGGGTTAAGTCATACCTAAGTGGTAGGTCTCAAAGAGTCATCACGAATGGTTATACCTCCACGTGTTACACCACATTTTCTGGCGTTCCCCAAGGTTCTCTCTTAGGGCCTTAGCTGTTTGTCGTTTTTATTAATGACGTAATATCGGTTGTGAAGCATAGCAAAGCGCTACTGTATGCTGATGATTTAAAGTTGTACAGATTAATTAAGTCGCATAATGATGGAGCGTTGTTACAAGAAGATCTTTACGCTGTTAGTGACTGGGCCAGAAGTAACAAAATGATCTTCAACGCTCATAAATGTGTTCATATTAAAATCACGCGGAAGAAAAATGTAATATCCACAACATATTTTGTTAATGACCTTGCCATCAATGAAGTAAATACTGCCAGAGATCTAGGAATTTTAATTGACACTAGACTTTCATTCAAACCACATATAGATGAACTTCATCTGGGAAAGGCGACGAAAATGATTGGGTTTTTTTAAGCGTACTTCAAAAGATTTTAAACAGATTAATTCTGTCATGTGTTTATACAATGCATTTGTTCGGTCGCATTTGGAATATGCTTGTGTGATTTGGGACCCCTTTTACAAAATTCATGTTGATAGGTTGGAAAAAATACAACGGTCTTTTACTCGATTTCTGGTTTACAAAGACACAAAACATAGCGGTTCATGTTTACCATACAGCCAGAGGCTAAATATTTTTAAATTTAAATCTCTCGAAAATCGTAGTCGTATTCAAGATTTGCTATTTTTATTTAAATTATGTAATGGTATTGTTAGTGCCCCAGAAATATTACGACAAATTGATTTCAATATACCCCGCCCCGGTGCAAGGCTTATTAATCGTGAATTCTTTCATCTTGCTATTCCGAGAACTAATATTGGTCTTCACTCTCCACTGCAGCGCTCTATGAGATCATTTAATGAGCTCCTTAATAGTAATTTTGACTACATGGATATGTTTGGGATGTCGGTGCTACAATTTAAAAGACTTTGCAACAGTGTTATTTACAATAGTTTTTAATTATATATATGGTTTATTCGTTTTACTCATATTCATCATAAGAAATAATTTGTATTTTTAACATTTATTAATCTTTATATTACTTTGCGTTTTTTGTACTAACACTATCTTTAATAATACAACAGAGTACATACCTGTAAGAAAGCTATTCTGTTCATAATGTTCGTTTTATATTTTTCTAATTTTTGTTTAGTTTAGAATAGCTTGTTGGTGTGTCTATTATAAATAAATAAGAAAGGTCTAGATGAATTCCGATGGTCTTTTTAGACGGTGTATCCATAGATAGAGTGGACCGATACTTGGGACATATCCTAACTGAGAATTTGGGTGATAGCGAAGATATAGAACGCGAGCGGAGGGCTCTGGCTGTTCAATGCAATATGCTGCTGGTTTGCACAGTGCAGTCCGGAGGCGAAGCTGACACTATTTAGAGCATATTGTCAATGCTTCTACACGAGTCAGCTTTGGGTCAACTGCTTGACCTGCACGAAGCAGCATCAGAGTGCAGTATAATAATGCATACCGTATTCTGATGAGACTGCACAAATATTGCAGTGCGTCGGACATGTTTGCCGCCGCAAGAGTCCCCGATTATTTCGCAGTGATAAGATCACGAGTTGCTGCTTTTTGGTCTCGCATTCGCGAATCCGAAAACGAAATTCTCAGTGTATGCTCTGAGCACCCAGATAATCCTATACTCCATTACTGGCTTTCAGTGCATTGTGACATTAACCGGAAATAATATTATCAGTACATTACTTTTTGTACGAACCCCCCTTTGGGGCAATTTTAGTTTTAAGTTATTTAATTAGTAAGTACTGTGATGTATACCATTTTATTTTTAAGTACATTTTATTCTATTTTATTCAATTTACTGTAATGGGTTTAAAATGCCTGAAATAAATGACATATTATTATTATTACATAGCTATGTAGCAATACTTTTTTTTTTTTTGAGAGGAGGAAATACTGTTACGTACTTACGCCCCGGAACGGGGCGTAATATGTCGGACTCGAGTGTCCGCGTAAGCGGACGCCCCATACCGACTAAAACCTCCTCTGTGCTGTTAGCAGCCCTGGCTTTCACAGCCAAGTAGGACGTGGGCCGTGGAGGCCGCAAAGACTACGCAACAACAGTCGCGGGGCGTCTCCTAAGGAGACTCGAACCTCAGACCGGCTGTGTGCTTGTGGGAAGGAGAGAGAATGAAAATGAAAATGAAGATGAAATGAAGATGAAAGGATGAGAAGAACACACTCGCCGGCGAGTGTGGTGATGTTTAGTGTAATGTATGTAAGTGTGTGTGTATGTGTTTATGATTGTATGTATGTATGTTTGTATGTGTGTAAGTAGTGTTAATGTTAGTGTGCATGTATGTTTGTGTTTGTGTCTGTTTGTGGAGTGTGTTTGTGGTTGTGTAAGTGGTGTCTGTCAGTCCGTCAGTCAGTCCGTGTGTGAGTGAGTGTAGTGAAACGATTACAGGACGAGGACTAACGTCTCGTCGGGTATCAAAACAATGTGTGGTGTATCTAGGGTGCGGGCCGCTGGCCATCGTCAGAGTGACGAGTGCCAGTGGTTTGCGGTGGTTGACCGCGCCTACGCCTGCGAAGGCGGTGTGTGCGTGTCTGTGTCGGTGTTTGTGTGGGTGTCGCGTTCGCGATGGTGATGTCGTCATCCGGGTCTAACGGTAACGTAACGGTTTACGTGTCTGGGACGTCTTATTGGGTTGAGACTATGGTGAAGGGGGGTGTACCCGCATGCCTTCCTAACCAAGATGTTGGGATGGTTAGGCGCCTTGTCAAAGAAGCGTCGCGAGATCTCTTTAAAGTGTTGAGCTATCGTCGGAAGCTCTAGGTCGCGGTGAAGGTCAACGTTTCGGATGAACCACGGGGCTCCGGTTGCCATGCGCGTGAATTTATTTTGAACTACTTGCAAACGACGTAAGTAGCTCGGTCGGGTGTGCGCGAAAACAACGCTTGCGTATGACAGTATGGGCCGTACGATGGTTTTGTACAGCGTCACTTTGTGTTTGAGCGGAAGTTTGCTTCGCCCACACACAAGTGGATAAAGGCGACTGAGGACAAATCGGGCTCTATTATCGGGCATACCGTATCAATATGTTTCTTGAAGTTCATATTGCTGTTGAACGTGACTCCCAAGTATTTGTAATCCTTCACCCACGGTATGGGTGTTTCATACAATTTAATGACGTCGGTCGGTCGTTTTTTAGCGCGGATGCTATTCGCGTTACCGAAGAGTACCGCTACACTCTTGGTGGGGTTCACTTCAATCCGCCATTTTCTGAACCAGTTGCCTAGTTCATCGACGGCGGCTTGAAGTACTTTAATATTCCTGCTCAAGGTTGAGCGGTTCAATAGAGCGGAGCCAAAGTAGAGTGCCGTATCGTCAGCGTACTGAGCGAGGTGGACACTCGGAAACTTGGGAATGTCGCTCGTGAAGAGCGAAAAAGAGTGGGAGAGAGGACTGAACCCTGTGGCACGCCAGACCTGATGGGTCTGGGTGAGGATAGGGTGCCCTCTACTCGATATCGGAAGGAGCGATCAGTAAGGTAGGCTCGTATGATGCGCACGAGCCTGTCTGGCACTCCCAGTTGATACAGCTTGAATACTAAGCCGTTGTGCCATACCTTGTCGAATGCCTTCGCGACATCGAAAAACACGGCTGCCGTGGTAGCGTGAAATTGACGCCGTACAAGAATGTACTCGGTGAGTCGGTGAGCCTGCTGGGGACACGAGTGAGCGGTTCTGAATCCGAACTGTATGTCGGGTATCAGGTTGAGCTCCGCGATGTAATGATTAAGACGCGCGAGAATTAATCTTTCGTAAAGTTTCCCGATCGAGTTAATTAAGCTAATAGGCCTATAGCTACTCGGATTAGCTTTAGGTTTATTGGGTTTTGGGATACCGATAACAATGGAATCCTTCCATTGTTCGGGGAACGCGCTATTAGACAATAGAATATTAAAAATGGTAACCAATAAAGTAATAAGAGTCGAGGGTAGGATTTTAAGAACCCTATTGTTTATAGTGTCGGGCCCCGGGGCCTTCTTGGAGTGAAGCTCCTTAATGATTGACTTCACCTCTTCGTAAGAGGTGGGTTTTATTACATCGCCTGAAGGGCTCAGAGCGGAGCGACGTTCAACTTCACGATCAACTTCGTCAACGTGTGTCAGGTCGGCTGCTGCATTTGGAGAGCACTGACTCTCGAGACTATCGGCGAGGCATTCAGCCTTCTCATCGTCATCGAGCGCCGGCTGCAGTCCCGGTCTATCCAAAGGAGGCATGACAGTGGGCGGCTCCTGTTTGAACGCGCGAGGCAGCTTCCAGAAAGCCACATGTGATGGCTGAAGGTTGCCGAGCAAGCGGTCCCAACGTTCGCCGCGGAGTTCCGCGATACGTTCCCGTACCACCCGCTGTAGGTAGCGTAGGTGGCGCCTATTCTCGACCGACGGATACCTGTCGTAAAGTCTAGTGGCTCTGTGCTTCTGTGTGAGTAAGTTCCTGACCTCTGGAGGCAGGTTTAGGCGATGCGGTTGCATCGTCGGAACCTGCCTGGAGCAGGCCTTGATCCTATTCTGTATATGTGACGTCACATAAGACATAGCACTGTGAGCCGTGTCGACCGAGTCGATGACGTCCGGTATAAGGTCAAGGTCGTCGGACTTGATAGACTCGAGATCCTTTTCCAGCCGTTGCCAGTCGATCACTGTTTTCGTCGGTGGTTGAAAGTTAACCGGTGGGCCTAGATTTAGGACGACGGGCCGGTGGTCTGACTCTAATTCGTGAAAAACCTCGATTGAATTTACATTGAGCGTTACGTTCTTAAGTAACGCAACGTCTAGTATGTCGGGTCGGTGCGCGACGTTATCCGGATCACGTGTTGGTTCGTCGAGTGCTATTACTGAAAAGTTCAGCGTGTCTGTAAGCGAATCTAATAAGATTCCGTTTCTATTTGTGGCTCTACTGTTCCAGCTGGAGTGTTTGGCGTAAAGATCGCCGCCCACCATGACTGCGGCCCCGTGGCCGAGTAATGCTTCTATATCTGTGTATAATACTTTTTTGTTGGGCGGAAGATAAGCTGAAATAACAGTGATCGGCTGGTGATTCGCCATACTGACTCGGATGGCAGAGGCCTCGATGTTAGTGAGGATCGGAGGATCTACAGGTATACAGTGTAGAGACCTTTTAAAATAAATGAGGGTGCCGCCCATACGGCTGGTGCGATCATTTCTGACTAAGTTGTAATTAGCGATACGCGGATCGCGTATACGTGGTTTTAGAAATGTCTCTTGCACTAAGAATAGGTCTAATTGATGTTCGTGAGCGAACTCCTTCACCAAGTCTAGTTGAGGCTTAAGGCCTTGGGCGTTAAAATACGCTATACGGAGCGTATGTGGTTTAACCCGTCCGCTTACGTAATTAGGCATCGCGAATGTTTTTATACTTTCGCCCTATATCGGTGAGGGCACGGAATATTTTGCCGTTGTCTGCCATAACTTGCAGGAGCGACGGCGGGTCGTCCCGGACAGGCTCGAGCCTGCTGGCCAGGGCTGTGATTTCATCTATGTCGAACAACTCTGACAGTTCGAACATGAAGGCAAAGGTGCTGCCGCCTTGGTTACCTGTTGCCGTGGACGCGGGCGCCGATGGCCTCGGTCGCGGGACCGACGCCGCCGGGCGGGACGCCAGCGGTGGCCGGAGGGGCGCGGGGGCCGCGAGAGTGGCCTCTGTGGCAGCGTTGGCAGCCGGAGGAGACCTCGCCCAGGCGTTTACCTTCGGAGGCGGCGCAGATTTGAAGGTCGGAGTGAACTCCACTTTCTCTGCTCTGCCTTGCGGCTGGCGGCGCCCTGGGTGACGCATGTGTTTGGGTGCCTTGGGACACCCGCGATAGCTCGCGGGGTGCCCTTTCTCCCCGCACAAGACGCAGGCCGGGGGCTCCGCGCATTACGCTGGTCGAGGGCACTCCGGCGTGCCGTGTTTGCCGAGGCACTTCACACACCTCGGGGTGTGTTCACAGTTGCGAGTGCCCGTATAACTGGCATCTGTGACACTGACCGGGCCCCCCGCGGTTGCGAGGAGCTTCGGCCCGGATGCTCTGAAGGGAGCAAACCGATTTGATATTGAAAATTTCCTTTCCCTCTTGCGTGAGGTCGAGGACGACGAGAACCATGTTAAATGGTTGTTTGTTGGTGGTTCCGCGCATACGGTGCACCTCGTGTGCAGGGTAACCCTGCTCTTTGAGGTCCGACAGAATGTCGGCCTCGCCTAACTCTCTGGGGACGTTCCTAATAACGACCCTCAGACGCTTCTCCTCAGGCAGGGCGTACGTGTGGAAACCCACACTCAGCTCTCTAAGAAGAGATGTCAGGGCTTGGTGGTCCGCTACCTCTCTGGTCTCTAATTTGATGAGAGATTGGTACGCACTCGCCTGGAAGGAGAGCGTCTTCGGGATCCTATTTTTGATAACTAACCAGCGGCCTCGGTCTCCTATAAAAATAGGAGGCGGGCGCTTGGTCGGAGGCAGTACGCGGGCTTTAGCGGGCGCGGGCGCGGACGCGGGAGTGGAGCCAGTCGTGGCCGCGGGTTTCTTGGCGGGTGTGCCATCAAGAGAAGGCGATTCGCGACCGCGCTTCTTCTTGCGACTGACGGTGATGAAGCCGTCAGCATCCGACGCGACACTCTCCGCTCTCCACGGTAGAGCGGTTTCCGGCTGGGCCGGTGAAGCACTGGAAGCCTGAGGAGCTTCCGTGCGGTCAGGACTGACCGCGGGGACCTTAAGGGTCGCCTGGGCGTCAAAGTACGCCTGAAGGACAGGCGGACGGGCTGATCGGGTGATCATTTTCCTTGGTTTGACCGAAGCTACGGAGCTTGCGTCGGAGTCATTACCTAGTTCCATTTCGGATTCCCCGTCGGAACCCGAAACGTCAGATGACGAGTTATATTTTTTGGATTTCAATCTAAAAGCGGGATCCACTGTCTGATCTATTGTTTTTTTAATAAGCGGAGCGATCTTCTCCGAAAATAACCTATCTAAGAGAGCGCTGAAGAAGCCCTCGTCGGGAACCATTGGTGAAGCCATGGTTGTCATATTTAATAACTAGGTTGGGCGGGCAACAACCCCCGCTGCCCGAGTCAGGCAGAGGGGTAATATAATAATTAAGTGGACAACTATAGTTAAGTTGTACACTTGCACATTAATAAATAATAATAAAATATGCAAAATTAAAAGAAATTAATAATAATAATTAAGTCTAAGACTTAGCTTTGCTGGATGTAGACTGGCCGGGCCGGAACCCCGATGCACGCTGTGCAGGCCCCCGCGGAGAAGACACACACGGCACGAACTGCAACTCACAAACACACACGATTAGCGTGCAGAATCGCGAAACACAGCACAGGTGCTAACTAACACGATCGTAAAACCGGGTAATTAACACAGATAATAACTAAGCTACGTTCCGCGAAGGAACGCAACAGGTGCGAGACTCAAAGAGTCCCGAACAATAGCGCGCGATAACAATAGCTAGCCCAGGTGGCCTGAGCAGATAGTGCGATAACGCAGGTAATAAAAATATTCGAAGGAGGACAGATAACGCGGCACGTGTGCTCGCGTTGCCTGCCTGAATCGAACTCCATGTAGCAATACCTACCTGTGACAAACACTCACAAAT